>NW_017257851.1:64277-83394 GCF_001594055.1 Mycetomoellerius zeteki | reverse complement strand
ATAACAGCAGATCGCTTCTGATTGGTTACGCGGTTATGCGATACGCGATAAATACACCTCATGGGACTCCACCCTTAATCTGCACTGCTGTTAACGGAGTAAAACTTTACTCGATGGTAAAGATTCTCGATAAAATTATTTTTGAAATTAAAAAAAAATATTGCATTACTCAGATAAATAATTCTGTATGATATGTAGAAGAATTTCATATAGTTTAATCTATGGAGTATTCCAACTGTTTGGAATGAAGTAATTTTAAAGTCATTTGTGATTGCTTGTTTGTAAATTAAAACAGAAATGTTTGAAGATAAGATATTGTATAATTGCAGGTATGATTGCAGTATTATGTTCTTACATTCAAGAAACATTGAAAAAAATAATAATTGTGAAGCATATATATCTACTATTAACGAACAAATAATCAGGCTTTCTGTATAATATCAGTAATGGCTGCGTTCAGCAAAGAAAATCAATCAGTTAGCGCTTAGTGATTCTTTAATTTGATTGGTTCTTGCCTTTAGTTCTTCGCAAAATCTAAGTGTAGAAACCAATCGTATTAAAGAATCACTAAGCGCTAACTGATTAGTTTTCTCTGCTGAGCGCAGCCAATCACAATTTAGTCAGCATGGATACTGTTCAAGAGCAAGAATGAGATAGAGTGAGATAGAATGTATAGGATAAAATGAAATAGAAATATGTCACTAGTACTATAAATGGCTGCCAAGTCATGTGATTGCAACAGCGAATCAGAATGCGTAAAGCCCAGTGTCCACGATGCTAGAAATCCGTCCGAGATCTCGGATGAAGAAAGAATTGACCAATCGCATTGATCATGTGACTAAATTGTTTAAATGTGATTGGTTAATTCTTTCTCTCTCCGAGATCTCGGACCAATTTCTAGCATCGTGGACACAAGGCTTAACACCGGTTGTGCCTCTCTGATAAATCTAGGATTCTAGTCGAAACGGGCCTATAGTTACTCCAAGTCCAGGGGATCGATTCTGTATCTTGAAACGAGGTGAAAATTACAAAAGTGAACAAATTTACTAGAATACTGATAATTTCATTGGTCAACACCTAGTAAATTTGTTCACTTTTGTCATTTTCATCTTTTTGAAGATACAGAATTGACCCCCAGAGGAGCAGCGCTTTTTTTTTAGAACAGATTTGCTAGTATGTTCTTTTTTGCGCATGCGCGATATTTCAGTAATATGCATTTACATAATTTTATTACGCATTTTTTTATCTGCACTTTATGTTTTCAAAAAGAACCTTATTTCATTCTTCCCTACAGTATGTCATTAATTTTATAATAGAATTCTATAATATAATATTAACGCACTGCACGAACACGTACGGAACTCTCTTTCTACTGTTGTCCGATTATATTGGTCGAATTTTGAAGCGGAAGGGGAGGAGAAAGAGAGAGTGAAAGAGAGAGAGAGAGAGAGAGAGAGAGAGAGAATATGAGTGCAAGTGTAAAAGATAAACGAGAAAGTGCAAGTAAAACTGACAGGACTGTTGTTGTCACTTGTCAGTTGTATGTTTTAGAATGTAAATAAGAACGTAATAACGCATAATTTGAGTTTAACATAGACGAGAGATTCGCGATTATGGTCGATCTAGATGAATATAAAGAGAATGTACGACGACTCAGACAATACGCGATCGTTCACAATGTATCGGAAGCGCAAACGTCGGAAATATTTCAAGCTTGTTTCCGACAATTGGAAGCCAAGTACTCAAAAAAATCGAAGAAACAATCGAGGTCTCCGCGAATTATTTTATCACTCGTTTTTATCTCCATCGTATTGTTATGTTTATGCCAAAGCTGGTTAAACGTTATATTTATAAGAATCTCACAAAACTCCATTTATCCCGCTTTATATACTTTGCGTAAAGCAGCTGTACCGATCGTCAGCTTATATCCGTCACTATCTGGTTTGTAATTCTCAAATGATTAATATATTAAACTTTTTGTTATAATAATATAAAAAGTTATAGTATAAGAAAAGTATTTTAATGTTTACATAATTATCTAATAGTATTTCTTACTTTAGAATTATACGACGAATGGTGCTTGATAGAGAATCCATACTTCTATGTAAACGATATGGACTGCTGGCCTTGCACTATGGTCCATTTTGTATTAGATTTAACTGGTCACAATATCAGTAGATCCTTTAACATTGGTATACCATATACTAGAGCAGAAAATAATACAACTGTCAAGATGAAAAATCTAGTTAATTTATATTGGAGCAACCAAGATGTCTTTGATGAAGACGCTAAAAGAATTTTTTCTAACAATGAAACTTTTAAGTAAGTTTCCACGTATATTTCTAGAAATTTTGTTATTTAAGTAACATGTAAAGGAAGTTTGTGGTTATATATAAGGTAACTGAAGTAATGAGTGGTTTAACTGAAAACTAAGTTACAGTAGTTTGAAATGTAATAAATGTGTGTATTCAATTTCATGCAAATCCACATCAAATTTTATGGAAAGTACGTTAAATTTCATGTACATGTACACATACTTTTCAGTTACAATACATTAAATTTAATGTAATGTTATGAAATTAAATTTAACTTGTGTAACTTGAAAGTATATTAAATTTCATGATATTTTTAACAGTGTATTCTCTAAATTCTTTGGAATAGAATCTCACTTTAAAGATTTAGAGTGGCAGAATTTTCAATCTTTAAAAGTGAAATTTACTCCAAAGAATTTAGGAAGTATGTTAATTCAAATTTTACAGAATTTCTAATTATGTAACATCTATCTGATCAAACTATGTGTGTTATACACTTGCACAGAACTATCCATGATGTTATGGATAATAGATTGGATATCTTCCACACTGCTTCTCTTGCTACTCACGTATCTTGGAGAATAAATCGTATGAAACCCAATAGAATACTCCGAAAGTTATTTCCAAAGCCAGCAGAGACTCCGAATTGGTGGAGCCAAGGCACAGAGAAATATATTTTCATCGACGAGTCGGAATCACCACCTTATCCATTGGTAGGTAAAGCACTCTAATTGTTATATTTTACTTATAAATCAATTCATAAATTTTTAGCCCAATCCTGAGTGTAGCAATATTGTGATACGATGCGTAGCCGGTGCAAGACTGATAAAAATGACACCAAGCTCGGAGTGCGTTCAACATTGTAGATCTTCGACCATCTTACTGTCCGCTGGACATACATGTGAGTATTAGAGATCATAAATGATTTACGCTCTTTTTTTTATTTCTATTTATTTATATTGTACATTTTATTTTTTTCTTTTATGTTCTTAAGTATGGTACAATTGGTGGTATTGGAGACCCGTGAGTCTACCAGTGTACAATGCTACTGCTCTTTCTATTGGTTATTTAACTTCGTTTTGTTAATATCACCGATAGAAAAAATATTGTAGATATGTACCACAACAATGTAGCTAATAATGATGAAGCCATATTTAATAAAATTTATATGTTAAGTTTATCTGCATTTTTCCTTCGTATTTACATTAATTTCGGATATTGATTTGTGCATATAAGATTGTTTGCAGATTTAGATTTTTCGAGTGGAGTATTATTTCTGACAATACAATAACGTATGAAATACAAAATGAAATTCAAGACCCTATCAACACAGAATTTCCTGAGATCATTTCCTGGCATAATATTGTCTAAAATATAGGCATATTTGTGACACTCATAATAAAATAAGTCTGTTTTCACTTTCGCCTATATTTAGTTTACATTTTTAAATGTCTCCACAAAATCTAAAATACATTTGTAGAAATAAATTACAAACAACAATAAATAAGTTATGCAAAAATTGTGCTCGCAAGAATTTGTCGTACTATTTTGTACGTATAATTCATGTGTCCAAATACAAACAACTACATGGTGCGAAAAAGCGGATTCTAATCCCAATTCGCATTTGATATAATTTTTTTTTCAATTTCCTAAGAGATTATCAGTAGAAGAGTCTGCTCCATGATAGGAAAGCATTCCTCGTACAATATCGGATTGTCACCTTGATGGTATCGTCAATGAAGCGTTCTGGCGTTTATTCGAACTTCTGCTTGAGCTTCTGCTTGTACAACACAGGTAGTAGGGAGAACAACGCAAACACACACAGTACGATTACACTGTTCCACGACCACGCATCGCTCGACGACGTGAGGTTGTGCAACGTTTGACCCGCCTGTATGGCGACGAAGGAAGGCGGCGCGACGCCGAAGAAGGTGCCAACAGTGAACGGCATCATCGGCACACCGATCACCGGGCTAGCTAAATTGATGAACCAGTTTGGCAGTAATGGCGTCATCCGGAGGAACAGCATATAGTTTAGTAGATTATCACGATGTTTGGTCACGGTAATGGTCCACTCATTTGCCTTTTCTGGAAAGTATTGGTACAGCAATCGCCTGCCCAGCAACGAGGACAGCAGGTAGCACAAAGTGGCGCCGATCGCACTACATGTACATACGAGTATCAGCGCGATCGGGAAACGGAACAGAAATCCGGAAAGAATTGAGAGAAAAATAGAGCCAGGAATCGCAAACGTTTGCAGGCTATTGAGATTTGATGTAAGGAACACACCATATATATATCTT
This sequence comes from Mycetomoellerius zeteki, assembly GCF_001594055.1. Taxonomy (NCBI): domain Eukaryota; kingdom Metazoa; phylum Arthropoda; class Insecta; order Hymenoptera; family Formicidae; genus Mycetomoellerius; species Mycetomoellerius zeteki. The sequence continues at coordinate 78,779 of NW_017257851.1, read as the reverse complement.
AATAGGATCTTTTTCGGAGAATGTTCTGGTATATAAGTTGGAGTGAAACAAATATAAAGTACGGTCAAAATCTCACTACAAATACTGCAAAGCATTGATTAGCTGATAAAAAAATTTACTAATTATTTCATCAAAGAGTGCTTCGAAGTATTTGTAACATAACATTGAACGTACCTACAGCTTGTTTTACTCCAACTTATCACTCTAATGTATGTCAGTTCAGAATATTTTTCGAAAAAGGACAAATTAAAAGCAAAGCTATGTGACTAGAATATTCAAGGATACAAGATGTAGGCGATAAACAATCCGGCTAATACTTGAAAGTAATATAAATCCTTATATCGTTCTAACAGTTTTCCCAAATTCTTGGCATCTTCTATATGAAGCGGTAGCTTCATATGTTGTTTTTCATTTCTACGAAAAGAATACACAAAGGCTCCATTATTACATCCAATACAATGTACAAAGTATGAACACAAAGATGTATAGATAAATATGGCTGTTCTTACTCTTCTAATTCTGGAAAACTCGTGTACACATAAAATAACGCAGTAAACGAGGCCACAAAAATGAGTCCAACAGTTATTGCTGCTCTTCTTGTCGAAACTTCACCATTGGCTGCTTTGGGCACTCCTACAAAGAATATAAAAATTTATAACGAATAATAAAGGCTCACTCAGAAAAATCAACAATCAAAACAAGGATATGAGCCATATCCCTGTTTTGATTGTTGATAGTAATAAAAGATTCTTTTAATAAAATTAAAGAACATAATCAAAAATATATTAAGAGATGATATAGATTACATTGCAATGATAAAATATAGAATACAAAATTAATATAATACAAATCATTGCAATGTAATCTATATCATCTCTTAATGTATTTTTGATTGTGTTCTTTAATTTTATTAAAAGAATCTTTTATTACACATGGCTCGTATCCCTGTTTTGATTGTTGATAAAAATTTATATACTTATATATTAAATATAAAATTTCATTTTTTAACTTTCTATTACAACTTTCGTAACTAAACATAAAAAAACAAAACAGAAATATATTTTGGCTGCATTCAGTTTTGTAAATCGGAGGTATCCGTAATCATTCTATCTTTGTTTACTGAATTCGGAGCCTCTGACTTGCAAAACCGAATGCAGCTATTACATTTAGATTTCAAAATAAGAAAGAAACTAAAATACATAAAATTAAATATTGCGGATAAATCGAAAATATATCAAATCTATAATAGAGATATAAAAATACAATAAGTCACATAAATACAGAGGGCCACGTGGATTCATTGATTTTTTTTCCTCGACTATCATCGAATTACTTACGCGCTTTTACACGTGTCACTTTGAGATTGCGTCGCACCATTTTTGATATGCGTATACATTCGCAGATCGACACCTAAACACGCCACTTCCCGGCACATTTCCCTCGCAAAAAGCAATCACGCGATCGCGATGTCTCACCTGATCTCACGTCAGCTTGCGAGCTCATCGTTCGCCTTTCTCCGGATATCGCTTTCGCGAGCTCGGTTTCTACAATGCGCGCGTTTTTTCGCCCAATCTCGTCTCAGGGCATATCGTGCGAATTGCAACTGACGCGTAATATCAGCGTCAGAACGGCTGCACCGTGACGAGGATCTTCGAAACGCAAGGCTGGTAACAGCTTCCTTCGCTTTTAGCGAAAATCAGCTGACAGCCTCGTGTTGTTTCGGCATTGGATGATTGGACACATTTGGCACACGTTTGGCCATAGACTGCGCGTTTCCGTTATAAGCATGAAGATCGTTAAAATACGTCGGCAATGTAGTTTGCACTTTCAATCATCTCTTCATACGCAGATTAAATTTTACATTGTTCTGTTGGTTCCGGTCTTATAAAAATCTGAAAAAATTCTTGCATATGAAAAAGCTTTTACAACAAGTTTTTACTGTCATATAGATTGTCTTTCAGATCAGTTTTTGCTATCTTAGATTGTATTTCATATTAATTTTTTTACAGATTTATTTACCAGAATTCGCAATCAAAATAGATAGTCCAAGTTTGCGAAGTGTTAATAAGATCGAGAGGAGAGTAATAAGTCTGTGCTTTCCTTAGCTGATTGTATACTATATATAATATGATGAGGAGAAAAGAGAAACAATACATCTTTTTGTTTAGAAAGAGATGCATGTTATAAAACAGATTTGATACAATATATCGACAATCAGTAAGGTAGTGACTGATAAAATTAATTTAAAAAAGCATTCCTTCAATTAATCATTTTTCAACATTCCGTTGTTTTTTATTATTATTATTATTATTATATTAACAGTAAAGTTTAAATTGAACAAATAGGTTTATAACCGGCTTCGAGATACATATACTATATATAGTAAATATCAAGTAATGTAACATTAATGTTATAATTTCATATTTAGTATCTTGATAGCACAGGATATTTTATGGACATACATTTTAAGTTCAGTTTATGTCCATATGTCCATGGACATAAATGGGACTTAAATTGGATGTCCTTTTTTGGACATGGATCTGATATCTGCACAAGATACTTTATGGACATACATTTTATTTATCTGTTATTATATGGAAATCCTAATAAGTCCAAAATAGTTTAATAATAATTCTTTTTCAAACATATAATGTTATTTTTGAGGTACAACTATTACATATACACGTAATATATATATATATATATATATATTATATACAATGTATTATATGTGCAATATATATGTATAATAGCTCTGTCTAAAAAATGACATTACATGTTTGAGATAAAATTATTATTGGAATTATATTTTGAACTTTTATTAGGACTCCGTATAACAGATTCAAAATAGTCCAAAATGAGTCCTGAAAAGGTTCAAAATAAGTCCAAAAAAGGTCCAAAATAAACCCTGAAACTGTTCAATAAGTCCAGAAGAGATCCAAAATAAATCCTGAAAATGTCCAAAATAAATCCGATAACGGATATTTTATAAACATCCGAAGTTGTGTCATACATCTTATAGACGTACATCAGACATCCGAAGGATCTTTTTTGGATGTTCGAAGTCCAAAAATGGACGTTCGTTGAACATTCATTGGACGTCCTTGTGCTATCTGAATAGTTGTGTAACACGTACTACACTTTTATTGTTGAGTATGAAATGATACATTCATGTTTATTACTATTATTTAGTGTTTACATGGATAACAGTTCTATTCCTTTTCTCATTTTGAAATAAAATCATTTTGACGACCGTTCAATTATACAGGAGATATTTGTTTCGCTTAAGGGAAACAGAATGCAGAATTTGTTTAAAAAGTTTCATCAAGATAAGATATATCTATAACATTATAATTATGATTTGAGTTGTGATTCGTACAGTATATGTATTTCAAGCAACCGACAGTTCTTTTTTTACTCGATTGGAATTATGAAGAATATTCTCGTCTATTTCGGTACTTCCTTTCCTTTCCTTTCTTACTACTCTGCCGCTCTTCGAGCAGTTGAAAAGTGGAAGATACGAGACTTCACAGGATACGATTAAAATAATTTCCTTCTTGACGTCTTTCGAATGGAACGTGTAAAAGATCTGATTACTCTTATGCATTCAAAATTGCCAATTTTGACGTCAATAATGATTAAGAAAAAGAAAAAAATAGACAAAATATTAATAATGCTTACGTTACGCGAATCAACTTAAGAAAAATTTTAAGTCTGGAAATTCTAAAGCAGGTAAAAAAATCAATGTGTACAAGAAAGTATGAGACACTTGATATAAAGAATGAAATGCTTTTCTAATCTTAATTATACTACCATCATATTATTAGAAATGTGCTATTATTAATTTTTTAATTTTCATTTCAGTTTTTTGCAACAAGACCTTAAAAAATAGCACACTTAAGAAAGTAAACAATCTATACAAGAAAATAATTTAAATAAAAAAAAATCTTTTTTTATTAAGAATTTTATAAAATTAGCTTAAATGATCCAATCCTAGAAGTAGAACACAAAATTATAGTAAGATCAAAATAACATCAAATTGAAGTATTTTAGGAAAAATCATAATGTTATTCAATTTATCAATGATTTTGTGATGAATTCTTAACATAACAATGTCATTTGAATTAATTTTTTAACTGAAAAATAATTTAAAAATTATCATGTAAAAAATTCATCAAAAAATCGTCGTTAAAAGTGTAAAAGTGTGTATAATAATAGACACAATCGGCGCTATTTGATACAATGACATAGAAAGGAATACGGAAGCGGGCGGAAGGAGAGAGAAAGAGAGTAAGAGAGTAAGAGAGTAAAATCGAGAGAAGTAGGTAAGCTCTCTCCTTCGTTCGTTGACGACAGACCAGCTCCAGATGCTGTCTGCCGAACTAAACGTAGCAAACGTATGTCAAGATCATGCTAGGGTGATACTTTGGGACATCTCGCCGTGGGAAAAGACAGGAAGTGAAAACGTCTCCTGACGTGAACCCTAGGAGGAATTGCCTGGATCGGCCTCAGGAGCGGACTAGACGAGTAGATTCAAACTGTATTTACTTTTCCCTGCGATGATTGGGCTTAAAATAATTATGTGATAGAAATATATGAGAATAACGTTTAGGCAGTATACATTAAAAACAAAACAAGAAACTAAAAGGTACCAATGATATTAAGGATGTTTTGGCTACGCAACATTAGCTAAAAATATCTGTCAAAGAGATTAGCTAAAAAAAGTAATATCAGTTAAAAAAATATTTAATTAATAGTAAAAAAATTTGAATTAGTTAATTAAAAAATTTATCATAAATACGTTTTAAAACTACCTACAAAAAAACAAAATAATAAGTAATTTAGCTTTATGTAGCGAATTGATAATATTTACATACATATATCCATATAGAATATCCTTTACGTTTTTAAAGATAAACGTGATAATTTTGAGATAAAGGATTAATATATAATTTAGGATTTAGAATAATTATTATAATTTAGGACTTAGAATAATTACCCAAAGGAATGTGTGTTGCAAATAAATTTAAAATAAAAAATTTAAATTTTGTCTACAAAATCATGCGCCCGACGAATCGTGGTTACATTCGATGTTCGCATTGAATGCTGCCAGCCCTGTTGACTGACGCTTCCGAGAGCAATAACGCGTATATATGTACGCCTCGTCACCGTTAACTAGTCTCGCTCCTCCATCCGTTTCCTTCCGTTTTCCTAATTCCGTTTCCTGATTCGTAACGCTCGGCGGACCGGCCGCGGCGGCGAGTACGCGAATAACGAAAGCCGCGTGAATGAAACGATATATTAAGTTTCTTCGACGGGACGCGGGGAATAAATTTACACCTATAAGTCCGAATGATATCGCCGTTGCGATCGCGCCGGTAACGAGCCCCGCCCCGAGATGAATTAAGGCACCCGAAATGATCTACTTATTCTTCTTAAGTTTTAATTGGCATTGCCTTCAGACGAAAGCAACCTAGTATTCCAATGTGAAACAAATAGAATTCGTAATCAAAAACTTATGTGATGTTAATGACGAAAGAATGAGAATTGTGAATTTCATAGGTCTACAGTGAATCAACTACAAAAGATGCTCCTAATAAATAGATCTCCCAAAATGATGGAGATCGCTCAAAAAATATATCAAATAAAAAAAAAGTCAAAATGATTTTACTTTGACTCTATGAAAATTAAAATGATGATTTCTTCAGAACACAGAGATCATTTTGTAATATTATTTAAATTTATCAGCGATTCAGAGTTTGACAAATCTCGATGATCTAAATAAATACGATCTTTGTCTCAAAATTATCACATCTATTTAAAAAAAAAATGAAGTAGAGGTATATTCTATTGAATATATGTATAGCGTCGTATACAATTAATATCTAAATTATTTTAATATATGTATTAGTATGTAATATATGTAATATATGTATATTATTAATATATATAATATATATAATATACAATATATATATTATTAATATATATTACGTATATTATTTTAATATATTATGTATTATTATCTTTTTAATATATTATATTAGAGTATCAAGTAATACAGTATGGTTCAACTTAAAGCTGCATGTGTCACATGTCAAAGTATTACTAAAAATATAAAAATTTCAGATTAATTCAATTGTTACAAAATTTGTCTGTTTATTGTCTGTTATTATCAAGAATCAAAATAAAGTCGTTTTGATTTTTTGTTGACTTTGATGTGTTCCTTGGACGGGCATTATCACTCCTGGCCGATCTATTATGCAATTCGGCATGGCATGTGCGCAATTTGCGCATTCAGGTAGATTTGCCGGACAGATTAAAACGCGCGCGCGCGCGTGATCACGCCGGCCACGTGCTTAGCCACGTGCAGCGACGATAATTAGCCAAGAATGCAACAAAGTCATAATGAGATCGGGAAATCCGCGAGAGATCGCGCGGAATACGTTATTCCGGAGATGATTAATAATGCCGCTCGATATAATTAGTTGTACATATCGCGCGCTAATATCTAACGGCGATGACTTCCTGGCCAATCCAAGATGCGATGTACAATACTGAAAATAAATTTTGATAAGTATTTGTTTGAATATTTTTAAGTAAATATTTACTAAATATAAAGATATATTTATTTGATACTAAAACCTTTAATTTTACTTAACTATCATTTTTTATTGAGTAAATATTTGTTTACTGTAAGTTTATGTTTTTTTAATACTGTTTAAAGATGTATTAAGATTTAATAATTTTTGTTTAGTGAAGATGTACAGTCAATCTGCTAGATTTTGCATGAGAAGAATCGAGAATTAACGAGACGAAATAACGAGAGCGTATCTATTTCGAATGCTTTATTATTTTTTTTTGTTGCGCATTATAATTTGTACACTACATTTGCAAATTAAGTAAATCATACTGTTGCAAAAAAACCATCTCAAGACTTTTTTTTGCAGCACAATTTTTCTCATCGACTTTTTTTCCTCCGTAGATAATTCATATCAAAGGACTAATTTACACTGAGAAAAAAACGCTGTTGATTCAATTAAAGTCTACATTACGGGCTGTTACTAGCATAAGTGATTAATTTATGTATATTTTTATTGACATAAAGACATAAATTATTATTTCAATAATCAAGGCCTTTATTTCAATAAAAATATGTATGAATTAATTACTTATGTTAGTGACAGCCCGTAATATAGATTTTAATTGAATCAACAGCATTTTTTTCTCAGTGTATATTAAAATAAAATTAAACTCCGATGAAGAATTAGTTTTCATACGTGACATAAATTATAATGTGATGAAAAAATAAGTATTATAAATACAAGGCTCAATAATGGCTTCAATAACTTTTTAGCTATGGCATATCAAACTTGTGCTCACCTTTGATGTACCAACTTAAAATCTATCTATATATATCTTTTGTTCACCATATTATAAGCTACAAATGTAAAAACTAACTTATTTCACTGGGACCCAATTTTCTGTATAATTTTCTATACATATAATGCGGGATACTTTGTCAAATTAATAACGATTCTTCTTTCTCCGTCTATGTGACAGGTTTTACAGGTAATCGAGAAGCGACCAGCCAGTCAGTCAGTCGCTATCCAGCTTCCATTCCGCTCGGCTCTAGGGTTAATACCACCGTGGAATGCAGGGGGACCGAGTTAGGAGAGGACGGGAGGACGCGCTGGACCACTCTGCGCTCCGAGGCCGTTATCTCTCGCGAGTTTAATCGTCTCAGGTAAGAGAGGAGATCGACGTAAGAACGGAGAATGGCGCAGAACCTGTCGGACTCCTTCAGCCCCCCTTGCGCGGATCTCACGACAATCCCTTTTCTTCCTCTCTATCCGGAGAAAATTTCTTCTCCTATCGACCAGTTTGTGCCGATCTCAATGATCTTGTTGCTTCCTCCGTCTCTTGTCAGGGCCGCTTTATCGCATTTCTGAACCCTACAGCCCACTTGTTACAAATATATAAAACACATTGCGTGTATAAGGTTTTGATTATTAAAACTATTTTCATCGACTTTACCAATCTTTCTGAGAGATTAAATTTGAGGATAAAGTGTTCGATTAAATATATTAATGTTAAATTGTGTATATTTCAACTTATATACTTTTAATTATTCATTATAAGAAAGATTTCTATTTAAGGAGACGTATGTAAAACCGTAAAAATCTTCTTTCTTTTTTCTTTCTCTCTCTCTTTCTTTATGTAAGTTTTAGACATGGTTCCTGTATGAATATAATTTCTTTTTTCTTGGATAATTTACTTCACTATAATACCACAAGACGATTATAATACAATAATTGTACTATAATCAATTATATTACATAATAATTGCGATGTGGTAGAAACATATCTATATATAAAAAATATTCTTATAGATATATCTCTATGAAACTCACAAACGTTCTTATATTCCTTTTCTTTATATAATTTGTTAAAAATGTAAAGCCTCTACGAATTGTATAATTTATATATACACTTTTATTACACGTACATAGACAATAAAAGTATGAAATACGTAATAATTTATTTTAATAGAATTTATACAGAAGGAATTTTTATTTATAATTCAGTATTCATTGCGACGCTTATAAATTTTCTTAAACACGTAACAATTCTTGCAACCGCAGAGAGAGAGAGAGAGAGAGAGAGAGAGAGAGAGAGAGCAAGTGAAGGCAAAGTTCTCTCGGTCGTCTAATAAATCACAGAGGGGCCCTAGATCGCGGGCCTAGGCAATAAAACGTCCCTGCATCTCTCGATATCCTTCTCTTCACCTTCTCTTTCCCTCCTGCTCCATCTCTTTCCATGCTCACGAATGAAACGCTCCCTCTCTTTCTCTCCCGTCCGTCCGTCCGTCCGACTCGCCGCGATTAGGTCGTGGGCGGAAATCAGTCCGTATAACTAGTCGCGTCGCGACCGCGCGATGGTACGCACGTTTTCCCGTGTGTTGCATGCGTTCGATGTATCGTGGCGAGACACTCCGATGCTCCGTTTTACCCTGGCGATATCGTCTCGCCTTGTCGTCGTTATTCACCGGGGAGTGACAGCGTGACGGCGTCGAGACGCTCAGGCGTTTCCATCTTTTCCTTTATTTCGATCTCTTCCCTTCTCTCCTCTCCCTCGTTACTTCCGGTCGAAAAATCGGATGGTTCGCCAACAAACGTCGGTTATTGACACACGGTGCCTGGGACCATCCCCGGTGGTCCACGCGATGTAGTGGCGATACGTGAGATATTGTCACTTGGGGCTGCAACGACGCGTCCTTCCCCTTGTCATTCTCCTCCACCTTCTCTTCCTCTTCGTCGGCTACGTCGCCTCGGATTACATCATGACAAACACGACACCACCGAAGGCAGCGTGAGTATGTGCCGTGCTAGCTAACGCGCGACGATGATGTTGATCTAATTCGATCGGTGCGACAAATCGCGGGCACTCTCGCGTCGACGATACGTCTCTCGCGAGGGAAAATATGTCGCGTATATATATATATATATATCCGACATATCATACATAAAATCTAAAATTTTATCTTTTAACCTCATGATAAAAAAAATTGGAGTATTCGATACGAGCTTGCGTTATTGAAGAATTATAAAATTTTCCGTCGTGAAAGTTTGTTTTATTTTTGTCGTATTCTTTGAAGATTTTAATATTAATACAGTATTTTTAATATTCTAATTAAATAGAATATTATTATACATCATTTATTCGATCGAATCATTTGGCTAATAATTTGTTTCTTCGTTGCTTTCTCTCTTCTTTTTGTAATAATACTATTTTATAGTAATACCTTTTCTGCATTATTTTTTCTTTTAAATATTTACTGTTTCACGTAATACGGCCTTTAACGATTTTATTCATATTATATAGTTTGCTAAGGAAAAATTTGGAAAATAACAATCTCTTTACAAATTATACTTTTCAAAAGTATAGATTAAAACCGTTTATCCAAAATTCTAACTAATCATCAAGTACTGTTTACAGCATTTAATTAACAAAATATATAACAAGTCTTACATTTCCCTTTTTATTGATTTGGATGTTTGATTTTCTGATACGTTTTAAATGTGTCATATAAATCATATTTTATATTAAATAATATGTCGTATAAATTCATGTATAAATCACATAATGTTTTATTACAAATTATTTAATTATACAATATTACATAAAACTTTATTAAACTGACGCGTAATGATCGTAAATAAAACGCGTGATTCGCGATACTGCACGCGGGTCAGGCGCGTCCCCGAACGATGTCCGCGAGTCGCATCCAAGTCCACGCGCGCGGGACATCAACGCGTGGCGGTTGAAAACAGGTGCGACGACACGCTCACGGGATGATACATCGCGTGCTAAACTCGCTATCTGCACTCAACGTAAACAAAAACGATCAATTTCCCGAAATCCTCTTTCTCCCTCCCCTCCCCGAACTTCGATAACCACTGGTGGATCCAAGGGGAGCCTGACCACCCTCTTCGAGTTTCTTTTTTTTTTTTTAAATATTTATAAGAAAATGTTATATACATATATTTTTTATATTTCTGAAGCGTTTAATCACAATTTTATATTCCACAAATAAGTTTTTTAATTTAAGAAACTTTTATAAAACATAGATTCTATTATATTATTCTTTTTTTATGTTAATATGTTTTAAATTTTACATAAAACGTTTTATGAGTTATAAATTTGAATAATACTTTTCCGACGTCATAATTTAAATAATTTAATATTCTATCTTTTCATATTTGACCTTAAAAAATTTTGTTTGCAGCGGGCCAATGGCTCCTCCCTTGACAAATTAATTTCTGGATTTCTTTTCACATTTCCGATCGATTTCAACGCCGGTATATAAGACACGTGGCCGGGATCCTCGCGCTAAAGTGGAGCTATTTTTTCGATGTTTATTGAAGATCTCGCTTGAAAATAAACCGCGTGCGCGCTGGACCGGCCGGTACCCGTCGCGTTGTAGCCGGAGGCAAAGACTGCCGCTTCGTCCTTGCCATTCGCCATCTCGCACGATTGTGAACTTCGTTCGTTCTAAACTTGTACCGCGGATACTCCAACAACTTCTTTTCATTATACCTCGTAGAATAGCTTGGAACTAACAATTCGATCTCAGTAGCAAATTTTTAGGTTCAACTGAATTTAATTAGATTTCTTCATTTCTTTCTTTCTCTTCTAAAATTTTGATTGACTTTTATTAAAATGTTTGACATTTCTTTATTATCATGTCTAATAAATATTATATCTGTTTACATAATTATATTAAATTATTTGTATAATGATAATTATATATGTTACATGAATTTTAATTTCTTTTTATTATATAAATTATATTAAATATATAACTTAAAGTATATTATATTTTTAGTATATTTATATCTCAATTTCTGTCAAAAGATGTTTGACTGTGGTAATAATTTTTAATTACCTGTCTTTTAAAAAGAAAAATAAGTCAATCATTACTGACTGAAAATTTTTTCATTATATAAATACGGCATGAAAACAATATATTATATATATATATATAATGCATGTTTCGTTTTTTAAGGAGTTTTTTGAAAAAAATTGATTGTGATTAATGTGGTGCAAAGTCCTTGTTTGTCGTCACGTGATCGTTACGACAAGCGGTTCAAACGATCCCTCGTCGCATTACTTAAACGCACATTTATACATTCTCACGTCGGCACGGTCGTGTAACGGCCTTTTGTCGCCGTCGGCGCGGACATGTCCGCGAAGTATTTAGGTTTCCCGCGTTGTGCGAGCCACGTCCTCGTGTCACGGTAGTCACGTCAATGAGTTCCTCGAAAGCACCGTCGAATCGTGCCTCTTTACCACCGAAGATTGTAGATAAACCCCGCATACGAACGTCCCGTTCCGATCGGATACTCGTCCGCTGTGTGGACAAAGTAGAAATTAAAAACATCACTGGGAACGTTAATGACCGATCGGTGGATCTCGACGGTAGTTTCCTCAATGAACAATAATGAAAATTTATCAATCTTTTTTGGAAAATTCTCAGAAAACCCATTTTTGTTTTCTCGATGTTTGCCGTATTTTCGATTTATTATTAGAAAGAGATCGTTGATTTTAAATAAATCTTTGGAAATCTCTTGAAGTGGTTCACCGTAGCATTCATTTATTTATAAGAAGACCGTCTATAAATCATAAACAACAGATTTCGAAATATTTTTTGCAATAAATTATTCGTAGAATTAAGTCTTCATTAATATCAGATTATTAATATTCTTATAAAAATACTTATTAGCATCAAAAATTATTAAATTGCTTGTCAAAGCAATAAGTGATATTGTTACTCTGATTCTACTCATAATTACGTTTCAAGCTAAAAAAAAGATTTCAGCACGCGGTTTACAGAATTGTAGATATGTATAATATATAAATTCACACAGAAATGTTTAAGCACTAAGATCCGCTTTAACCGAATATAGGATTTCTCTCGTTCAATTAAATTAATATTTTCATTCAAATTTGTATCATAATTGTCTATAAATTAAAATGGTTCGTTCAGTAAACAAAGCAGCTCGATTACTGACTTTTTAATATAATTGATTCTTACCTTTACTTCTTCAACAGATTTAAATGTTAGAAACCAATCATATAAAGAATTATTGTAACATATATAACCAATAAATTCTGTATGATGAAAATATTTTTGTAAATATTCAGATTGTCAATAACGTTTGAATTACGAACAATAACGTTTATATTACGGACAATTCGAAAGGGAGATATATCAGCTAACTAAAATTCAGAAGTGCAAGCGGATACAGAAACTTGTAATAAATTTACATCGGCGAAAACATTATCATATAAATATTTTGAAGAACGCATATTGTTATCATTATCACACAGCACACTTTATCCAATGGACTTCTTGGGAACGTCTTTAAAACGTAGAGACATCTTCTAAACATCTTTAAGACATCTCTTGAAAGTCTTGTTGTATATGCACGGTATAAAATATAGTCCAGTCTCTTCATTCAGTCGCGTAAATTCTTCGGAATCAAGTATTCCGAGAATTCGTCGTGAATGAAAGTACATCAAACTTTGAAGTACTTTCGAACTTCCTTTCGTTCGAACAGGTGGGAGTATTATTTATGAGAACGTAGGAAAAGTAGTGAAGACATTCCAAATCGCACGTGGTGTAAACGATTTTCTAGGCACGTGGTGTACCATATTGCCTTCCGAGAAGAATTTCGCCTATCATATTCATTGTTACTAAAAGTTAAAATCAATATTTGCAAGTTCTTGTTTACATGAAAAAACGTGTTTAATACATTTATAAGAAACAAGCACATTTTTGGCTTTATACACTTAACTTTTAAGTTGTTTGGTTTTTAAAATTCAATTAATTGTATTCAATTAAATTAAAATTATTAAGTAGAAATATTTAACTTAATTTTTAATTAAAAAAATAAAACAAATTATAGAAAGTTGGAAAATTGATTTTTGCCCATTTACACTATTTTGTTTTTTCAACATTTAATATTTTTTATATGTCTATAATTGTGTGCTGCTGATGAACGGCCATCGTCCACGACGAAATGTAATTCGGGTCGTCACTTTAAAACTGTTTGCACGCATTCCGGGGAGGGAAAGAACCGTCTTATTAGCGTCATTAAGCGAACACGTGCGGTCGTATCAAGCGCCGGCATTCTTTCGCTTCGGCAGACGTTACTCATAAAACACTGTCGCGGATTCCCCTCTTCCTGCAGATAAATTTATAAACTGCCGTTACGTTGAAGCTCCATTTATTCTGCGATTATGAATTATTGGTTGAAATTGCGAGGCAATGATGAAAATATTTTGGAAAAAATTGGCTCGATCGTGGCTTATATCGGATAAATGTTTTCCTGTGAGATAATCGATCTAGTTGTTATCAATATGCTTATATCAAATTAATATAATTAATGTAATTATTTTTAATATCTCTATGCAGCGTTTATTAAACAAATTTCAATGATTTTGAATTAATAATAATGAGTAATTACTGGAATTACAATCTTGACATAATTATTTTGATTTTGTGCACGAAAAGGACAATATTTTTCTGAAAAATTTAAAATTTTGGACTATCAAAATTATTATGTAGGATACTCTTAATAATATTATATTATATATTATATGATATTTATTACACCAGTTTGAGCGTTTTATGCTCGTTTCTATCAATTGTAGATTAACTTTAATCTCGATTCAATTTACTCCTCATCTTTTTCTAGTCCAAGGATTAGAAACAGAAGAAGAGTAAATTAAACCAAGATTAAAGTTAATCCACATTGGTAGAAACGAGCATTACATAATTATTTTGATGGTCTAACAGAATTTTTATATCTGTATCTAGATAAATTTTTAAATACTTTAGCAAAACTTTAGATACTTTAGCACGTTCTTTCCGTGTATAAATCACAGTCGAAAAGATTTTATTTCTACGACGTCGAATGCGATCGAGAAATCCGT
>NW_017257851.1:42323-64260 GCF_001594055.1 Mycetomoellerius zeteki | reverse complement strand
GCGTCGCGTCTGAGCCTATAAGATGCAAGGTTGAAGAACATATAAACCGGTTTAGGCCCTTATTCCCTGGAGTCAGGGCAGTTTTTTAGTTACTATTATTAGAGGCACACATGTGGCCGTGTTAAGCCATTTGTCGACGGCGACGGGACAGCGACGAGAGATACCATTTAATAAACGATCGATCAGAAACGTATGTTGTAAATTAATATCATTTGATTTTCGTTATTTCTAAAATTCAGCGTTTCGCGGATTCTATATTACCCAAAATCACAATTTCGTCGAATGAAAGATAATACTTTACGAAATCTCGCAATAAATTCGAAGTGTACATACAATAGTTTTACTATTTTCCATTAGAGATTCCTTTATTCGAACAAGGTTGCGAACAATCCGTCTTGCCGAGGCCTCTCCCCCGTACACGGCACACGAGCGATGCTGTTGCCTCACCGTGACAACCGACTCGTGTCCGTAATCGTTTTCGAAGCGTGCAATTGGCATCCTAATCACGGAGAGATGAGCTCGGCGGCGGAAGATTGCATTTGCGACGAACGAGCGACCGGAGTCCCACGAGAGCGAGCGAATCCCGCGAGCGGATCGCGGGGTGTCGCGTTGCATTCTGATCGCGCGATTGCGTGCATACATACGTGGACGCACTTATGTGCGTGCCCGCGGGAGAAATATGACATGCGGCGATTTGAAATGGACGAGGAGCATCTTTATGCAGGCTTCTCGCGCGTATAAATGACAGGTATATCGCGTAACACGTACCATTCTTCTAGGTCGATATTCATAGTCCGATTTTATATTCAAGATCGTCTTGAGACTCCTGTTGTACTCATCACTATAACCATCTCGGATTATTGCAATGTTGGAAGCAAAAGAATAATTCTTGCAACTTTATACTTGAATATAAATATTTTTTCAGTAAAAACAATACTTGTAATCGATAGAAATAGATGTGTAAAATATACCGAAAACTAAGTTTTTATTTTGGGACGAAATTAAATCGTATACTTATATATTTTATATATTTATTAATTTGACAGTTTATCATAGCTGTGAATATAGTTTATTTCATCTTCGGTTATACATAATTTATTTCTAGATTATGGTTTTTATTAACTAATGAAACAAAAGAAGAGTTTTCGGTATATTTTATAAGTCGGTTCTATCGATTGAAATATGTTTCCATGTTAATACATTTTAAAGAATTTTTATTTTGTTAAATACATTAAGAAGCGCCAATAACGGTCTGAACGTTAAGATGTTGAACTATTTTAAATTCATTTTTAAATTAATTAATTTTCAGAAATTATAATTGCGTGCCGATATGGTTGTCGGACTTTCAACGCAATCAAATCTGAAATATTAATAATCCCTCCAAAATTCCCAGCTTAAAAACTGTAATAAACTTACTCGCAATAAGTTTATTACAGTTTTTAAGTTGGAAATTTTGGGGGAATTATTAATATTTCACATTTGATTGTAATAAACTTACTCGCAATAAGTTTATTACAGTTTTTAAGTTGGAAATTTTGGAGGGATTATTAATATTTCACATTTGATTGAGTTGAAAGTCCGACAACCATATCGGCACGCAATTATAATTTCTGAAAATTAATTAATTTAAAAATGAATTTAAAATAGTTCAACATCTTAACGTTCAGACCGTTATTGGCGCTTCTTAATGTATTTAACATAAGCGGTCTTTCAATCTTATTATTTTTTATTTTGTATTTTCTCACTTCTAACGTTATAATCTGAGAGTATTAATGAGTGAACAATAGTTTTAAGTCTGTTAATCTTTCGAAATATTACTGTATGCATTTTATTAGACGGAATTTTAATTCTTGCACGTTTTGTCACGAAAACAACATAGACTGGATATTGTGTAAATATCGCATAAAATCTAAAAGGTTTAAATTTTGTTTTTATAATAAAGAAAATCTGAAAAATAAGTATGTTTAACAACAAAAGATAAATAATAAAATATAAATTTCTTCGTAGTTAACTTGAAACATATAGCAGATCTCAATCCAAGTTTGTTTAATAGGGTGTTCAAATTTTTATTTGAGAAATTCTATTCCTTCCGTTCTTTTCGCCTTTGGTTCAAACAATGCTTGCCTTTCTGCGCGAGCTACACGAAAAAGAGACCACTTCCATTGAAAAGGCTCGCTATCGGATCACCGTTAGATAACGAAAAAGTTCGCGTACACTTTCGGCGGATGCATTTATAGCCACAAAAATAACGCACGCGCGCTTATTTCGGTCGATTGACGCACGCTGAATTTAGTGGGTACTCTGAATTCTTTTTTTTTTTTAATGGTTCACTTTTAGTACTGAGAGCCGCGTGAATTTTTTTGCTATAATACATGAATAACATTGGTTTCAACAAGAACAATTATAATTGTATATATATCTATATTTATATATAATTGCAATAAGCATCTATTTTTTTATTCATTAATTATGTTACGCATTGGTTTTATAAAGTAAATCTGAATCAAGTTGTATCTTGACATTTCATTAATTAACCCATTAAAGACCGCTGGTCGATTTTTCGACTAAAAAAATAGGTCAACTTTGGGATGCGAAATTTTTGGCAAATAGGCTCTTTAAGGGTATAGTAGCTTGCCATTAAAAGGATTTTAAATTTTGAGAAAAAATTTGTCTTAGTCCTTAATTAAGCAATTTATTCTCAAATTACATTATTTGACAAAAAAATTTACTGATCTATCATTACTGATATCTCAATAATGAACAGAGAATTCTTTACGCTACACTTGCAGTAATTCTTAACAATTCTTCAAAAGGTATAATAAACATAGAAACATTCGTTATAATTGAATTCATAATTAATAATTAAAATACACTGAAGTTGAATTTTCGCCACAGAGGAGTTTCGGCGTATTAACACTGGAACCGCGGCTGTGCCATTTTTGATCCATTTGATAATTTTTCTTTTTCAGTTTATTTGGATTTGCACGTGGAGCTTTGAATTTTTGTGACTTTTCATAAATAATCATAATTAATTACCAAGTAATTTTACTTTTATGGTGACAATCCTCTCTCGTAAAAAATTAGATTTATCTTGAACCGCAATTAGGTTAATTTAGACCCGCGGTTCTGGTGTTAATTACGGGGATAATCTCGTCGTATAGACAGTGCATTGATGGACGCAGCTCATGATGCGCACCATGTACAGTGGATCACACAAAATCTGCAGATTGTATAAGTTTTCTGTGCATCCAGCACCCACACACGATGGTCGCCACACGATTGTAGACACATACGATTTACACACACAATAGCAACGGCATACACGCTCGCTCGTGCGTGGAAACGAAGGCGCGTAGACGGCTGGCCGCAAGCTATGACGTAGATGGATCGCGATTCAACGGCGGATGTAATTACATCGCGAACGAGCCGGAAGTGGAAACGGTCCGAGCGCTTTTGCGGCCTAAAGAGCGGCTTTATACGCTCGAATTACGCCGATCGACCGCGATCGACATCGCCGACTCTCCATTATTACGTTCGCAACGCGATGGAGAGATGACAAGCTTGTTGTTGTCTGCCACGTGCGAACGTGAGATCGAACGGCTTTCCGCGGTTCGAAACTTTCGATCTTAGCGGAAAAGATCTCAACCGTAAAGAGAAATAATAGTTTGACTATTTTGAAGCAATAAATTAAAAATGATTGATGACAAATTAATTAGTTTTTTTATAAATCAAAATGCTATTTTATTTGCAAAAGGTAATTTTATCATTCTCCACTTCTTTGTCAAGAATAAATATTTATTTATACGTTCATTATAATATTTTATTTATTAAAGTATTGGTTATATCTAAAATTTTCCTATTTAATTTAAAATCTTCTGAATATTTAAAAAAAATATCCGATATAATAAATATAATAGATTGAAATGACATGGACTGCTCTTCTCATTTTGACCTATATATGATTTAGATTAACTCTTTAGATTAATTCTTCTCTACACGGAAAGGGTAGTTTTGCTGAAATTAAAAAATTTAGTTAGGTACAGGTATTTGAAAACAATTTTGTATATCATCAAAATAATTATATAGGACATTCAAAGTTGCTAGAATATCAAAACTTTTTACAGCATTGCTCATATTTGAAATTATTACGTAATTATTTTGATGGTCTAATAAAATTATTTTCAGATCTATATCTAGTTAAATTTTTATTAGACATTTTAACAAAATCGTTTCTTTCCGTGTATTTAAAATACTGTGTATTTAAAATAAATATTCCATAAATCACACACACATGTATCTTATCAAGCAACCAAATTAACAGAACCAAACCATCGATTAATTAAACTGATGAATTTAAGTCACAATTAAATATACAACTAACTTACATTTGTTTCTAATAATGTAACTTAACTTTAATCTTGATTTAACTTATTTTTTATTTCTTTCTAATTCTAAGAATTAGAAAAGGATAAAGAGGAAATTAAACTGAAATTAAAGTTAATCTACACATAGGTAGAAATGAACGTCAGTCCAGTTTTATCATTGTAAGATTAACTTTAATTTTGGTTTAACTTACGGTTTATCTTTTTCTAATTCTTTAAAATTAGAAGAAGATAAAGAATAAATTGAACCGGGATTAAAATCTTACATTGGTGGAATCGGCCTTAATTTATCAAATAAACAGAAGTCCTCACGATTTCTATACGGAGATACAAATATCATAATGCGTTGAAAAAGCGAGAGAGAGAGAGAGAGAGAGAGAGAGAGAGAGAGAGAGAGAGAGATTTGTTGATGATCAATCGCGCCCTGACCAACTTCGTGTGTAATAATGATCGCAGGTAATGCCAAGGGAATCCTGTCCCGGGTTGCTGTTGACCCTGGTGTCGATATTCGTCGGCCTGTGCGAGTCCTCCGCCGCCCCCGGAGCCGCAACATCCGGCACCCAGCAACCACAGCCGCAGCCACAGCAGCAGCCGCCGCCACAGTCGCAGCAGCAGCATCCAATTTGTAGGCCCGGTTTGGAGTTCTGGTCCACCGAACGCGCCTCATGCTGGCCGTGTACTCGATGCGCCCCCGAGTTCATCTTGAGTCCGTGTGTGATTCACAAGGACGCGATATGCGGTCCACTGTCAGCGTTCGAGCTCGACTGGTCCTTCCTGTCGTCGACGGCCAGGAAGAGGCCCTCGCGAGCCGGCGATGACGATGGGGCCGTCACCTCGAACGCGTTCCTACGCTTCTCTGAAGAGAGGACGAAAGAACGGCCCTTCGTGGAAGCCGATAATCTCATCAATCCCGGTCGTGAAGGCGACGGAAGTTTGGGCGACAAGGAGCCGGTCTCCGCCTCGCAGGAATCGAAAGTAATTTCGAATTAGTTTTACAGAATTTTTAAGTCTTTGATCTCATAATATCAGTTATAGTTTCTATTTTAATCGTTTAATTTTAATTGATAGAAAATCTTGTAATATAGGCAGGAAGGCGGGAATATAGAATTGAAAAAAGATTTTGTGATTAATTCCACGAAAAACAGTATGATATTAACCCTCCAGAACTGACGTCAAAATCTGTAATACAGTTACTGTAATACAGAACACTATGGGGCTTATTTAATATATGCTGATTAAAAGGCACAATTAATTTATTATCAATCGACTTTTAAGTGAATTAATTCCTGATTAACGCATCGGAACAATAGATTAGTTTCTCCAACATACCAAGAAAAATCAATCCCCCATTAATAAGCATAAAACAATCAGCGTGCGTTTCGAGTTGGCGAAAGCTGGCCATTGCTTTCGCTCTATTTACTATGCAGCGTAGAATCGCATTGCCAAAGTCCGATTGCATTCCATGTCGTGTTTCGAAAGTAAATAATAAGAAATAAACCTTATCATGGTGCAGTTAAATAATTTTTTCGGAAAAAAGAAAATGAATCAATCAATGTCTTTCATTTTTTCCTTTCCATGAAATGAAAGGCTTCATGAAATAAAAAACTTGGTTGATTATTTAATGCTTTATGCATTATGTGTTATACGAAGATCCGTGTCCCGGTCTTAACACGCTGACTTTATGATACGCAGACCCCGCATGATCCTCGGGAGAGGAGAAAATCGGCCGTCGAAGACAATCTACCGTGGGACTGGCAGACCGGTGCTCTGGTCCTTGCGGTATGCGCCTGCATAGTATTCTTCCTGGTAGCGGGATGCTCGGCTATCGTTTACGCGAGGCAATGGCGGCGGATGAAGAGGAACTTCGAGCCAGGTAAGAAAACATCAAGAGAAATAATATATAACGTAGGATAATAGAAACAATTAGGACACATTAGATATAATCGAAATAATTATTTCTAAAAAAATTCGAACTCTTCGCATTCTTCAAATATTCTAATCGTCGGTCTTCATACAGCACAGATTAGTCCAGCAATATTACAACGATACACTGAAAAAAAGCTAAAAATTTATTTGTGAATTATAATGTTTATTTTATTGAAATAAGTCCTTATATAAATATGTGGCGAAAATAAAATTTTATTTCCAGCAAATAAATCTATTTTATTTTTATACAATATTATAAGATACAAAAAAGTAATAGGAAATAAATAATTAGATTCCTTATAATTATATATAAAATTAATATATATAAAATTAATGAAAAAGGGCTAATATGGAGTCAACGCTGTAAGTAGTGAGCAAAAGTTCTATAAATAATTATTTAATAGCTGTTACAAAATTGGTATAAATTATGAACGTTTCGGCTATTGTTTTTAGCCATCTTCAGCACAAAATTTGCAAAACATAAAAATATATATCTTACTCTAATACATCTATTATCCGAACATCTCCTTGATCTTAAGATTAAATGTCCATTATAATAAGATACGTTTCACAGAAATACTTAAATTTCGTCATCATTTTTTATAATCAATGAATATCGAAAAAAACATCACATGTAACATTTACTTGTGAATATTTTGACTTTTTTTTCTGTGCATTGCAACGTTTCAATAATGTTGCAGCAATGTTACCGCAGCTTGTGTGTGTTGTATGGATTATTTCTTCTCCGCAAAATCTTGAATAATTCATTATCGGTACCTATAACGGTTTTAATTTTTAATCGCGCGCCTGGTCGCGCATTTTTTGACGTCGCATCACGTAATAAGAATAAGGGCGGAAACCGAGTCTTACATAACGCATAACGCACAATGAACAAGAATATAAACTAATTAAAGTCCTTCATTTCCTTTCTTTTCATAAAAGAAAAGAATCTGCTTGGTTGATTTTCTTATGCCTTAATATGCGTTAAACGAGAATTTATGCTCCTACCCTAATTGATTGCTATGCATCCACGATACCTCCTTCCGAAACAGGGAAGGGAAAGGATCAGTATCTCGCGAAGCAAAGGGAGCCGCGTTGTCGGGATGTTCGCGGAAAGAATACAGGTGCAAGTATACATTCACGCAGGTCGGCGAGAGACAGAAAGAGAGAGACAGAAACAGAGAGAGAGAGAGACAAAGTCCCTTAAAATGCATGGCGGGATTTTCTTCATTAGAGGGCCGATCACGGCCGCTCCTCACCTTGGATCGACCTACCGCGCCCGGATATGACGTTCCCCAACCAACGTCCAACGCACAGTGCGTAACGTCGCCCACGCCGTCGCGTCGTTATTGTTCCGTGTTTGCTACACCCCAAAATATAAGTAACGATTGTTCCTCAGGTGCGAATCGATTAACGGTAACGATGAGCTGACTCTCTATGGGCTGTTTTCGAATGGAGCTTCGTAGAATTTACTTATTTTTTTACGATCGAAACAACGAAATATTTATTTTCTTAAGTATAATTGTATTAAAATTAAAATGAATTTTAAAAGGTGAAAAATAATTCTACAATTAAATATATTTATCGAGATTTTTATTGGTGAAAATGGAAAAAAGAAAGAGGCGAGTAGCTTGTTCCATTCATAATTCCATTTATTTATTCATACTTGATATAAAAAATTGAATCAAAGCGAGTTGATCTTTCAGTTTTTCCGATTTAAATTCATTCTCTCTGCGAGTTACTGTATAATTTCAGCTTTGTATCCTAGAAAATTTCTTAAATCGATAATATAAAAACATGATCAAAAATAAAAAAACAACGTAACAATGATTAGCCCTTAAATATCTATCTTGCTATAAATGTTTTTTTGCATTATTTCTAAAATTTGCTTGAAAGAAAATTCTCCTGTACCTGTTTAGGAAATATTATAATTATATCCTCTTTTTCAAGAGTGGCTCAATTTTCACTCTTCAGAGTGAGATTCCATTCCAAAGAATTTATAGAATATCATATTATAATGAAGGATATTAGTTTTCAGAATCTGCAGGGCATAACGTTTTTTGCAAATATATCCAATTTTATCAACGTATATGTAGATTTTAACTTGAATCTCGGTTTAACATTTTATTTTTTCTAATTCTAAAAATTAGAAGGTAAAAAGTAAATTAAGTTGAGATTAAAGTTAATCTATATTGATAGAATTGCACAGCCAAAGTTGTCTGAGAAAAAAATACGTGCTGTTTTCGGCAGACACCACATATAATCCATATGTATATCACGGCTCACGTAAGGAGTGAATCGGAATCGCGTAACAACTCTTGCAGACACTCGACGGCGTGTTGCACGTGTATACAACGTTACTATCTGCATTTGCATAACGCAAAACTCCTGCTCGAACAGTACGCAGAACTCCTCCTCGCAGGAACTCTCCCCGTCGTCGCTGTATACGCCTCTTCTTTTCACTCCTTCTCTTTCTTTTCGCCTCTCCTTCTGCGAGCCGACGTATCGCACTACGTATCGCGTGTACGTTTGTGGGAACCGATTCAGCCACGTTTCGTTAATGAACGCCGTATGAATGAAGCCTCTCGTCCGTCCGGCGGGTGCGCGCGCGTGTATCGCCTTTCAAATCTACACTTTCGGCGAAACGCACGCCGAGCGTTGTAACGGCGTGTCGGCAGCGCGAAAAATACTCGAGGGCGAATTGTATGTTTTTTTTTTCCAAATTAAGAATCTTAACAGGATGCTATATTTCAAGACAAAATTAACATCAATATCGTTAAAAACACACTGTTACAAATTTCATGAAAATTAATATACTTTTAACTTACACAATTTGAACTTAATTTCATGACATTACATTAAATTTAATGTGTTTATAACTGAAATGTATATTTGTGTACATGTATATGAAATTTAATGTATTTTTCATGAACATTAATGTACTTTCCAGAAAATTTTATGAAAAGTACGTTAAATTTCATAAATTTAATGTACACGTTCATTATATTTAAGTAACTACTGTAACTTAATTTTCAGTTAAATCATTTATTACTTTTAATTTCGTTCATAACCACAAGCTTCATTTACGTGTAAAGGAAGCTCGTGGTCACATTTCTAACAGTGCAAATAAGCATCGAACAAGATGAATGAGAGTACGACGTGGTTAGCAATACACAAATAGAAAACACAGAGAAATGCAAAAGAGAAAATAGGATTGCAAGAAGCGAAAATTATAAAAAATTATTTAAAAAATTAATACATATTTTTTGCAGGACGAATCTCGAATAACAACCTCGTTCCGCGTTTCGGAAAGACATTCTCATGTAAAAATAACATTTCGAGGCTACTTCGAGCGTGTTGCACGCGAAATCCGCTGGATTTTATTGCAATTGTAATTCCATTAATATTTATTGCTCGCGAATTATGTACATAGCTAATTAATACTAATTACACATGGTATAATCGCGTGTCCGCGCGGGCGATTTATGTATTGTATGTCTAATATTAATAAAAACGGTTACAATTGCTGTATCCTACCTGTAACTTTGATCATATTTTATAGTACATGTCATTGCGTTGTCGCCGGAAGTTCGTATTATCAAAGCGAGTCGTAATCGCTATCGTTCTCGCTATTCTCTCCAAACAACAGTAGGAGAAAGCATATATCTATCTAACTTTTTTTATTTTTTCGCTCCTTTTCATTCATTTTTCAGAAAATATTTATCGAAGTTCACATTTCATGAGCAGATAAATGAATTGATAGGTAAATACGAGTATTCGACAAACGGAGATGAGAGAAACTCTTAATTCAGTTAAGACTGATTAAAAGTATATCAGATTTTAATGCTGAAAATTCACGTGATAAGATTTTATTTTTAAAAATATAGAATAAATGTATTCTTGAAAAGTACACTGAATTTTATTTTAATAAACTAGTTGAAATATAAGATATAACTTGGAAAAGAATGTGAAAGCATTACGTTTTAAAGTTTAAAAAAAAAATAAAAATAAAAGTGCACACACGCATCTGATTTTTCTTTATTTTACTTGTCCAGCATTTAGCATATGAACTGTGTGTTTATTGAGACTTCGATCGATTTTATTAATATACACCACAAAGGAAGAGTGAAAAATGGCGTTATTTTCGCACCTATGCTTTTATAAAATGAACATGATTGGCAACCGTGAAACGGACGCTCGGTATGCGTGTGTAATCGGTACCGTTTGATTGCGGCTGACGGTCGGCCCACCCGGTGCTTCTGATTAGGAATGGCGGTCAGAGAAGCAAGAGGGGTCGAGGACTTATGAGGATACTGCTCGAGTCGGAAGCCATTAGGGGAACCGAACGTATACACCATAGGGCTCCGGAGAAAATCGAGCCGCATTCCACAAACGTCCTCGACGCATTCCACGTCGACTGCACTCGTTTTAATGTAATGCGCGCTGCAAATGCATCTTTACGCTGTCAAGGGATTTTATTCGGATGACGTCACGCCGTCTAATTTGCACATGTGTATATTAATCTACACATTATATCTCAACAGAGATAAATATACACGAAATATTTAATTAATATATTAATAGACAAATGTTTTTTAATTGAACTATTCAATGAGAAAGTCTTCTATATAAAAAAGTTTAAATTTTAGACTATAGTTATTTTTAATATTTGTGTAATTTTTATAATTTTTGATGGAATTATTCGAATGATTTATTTCAAAATTGTTATAATTTTATATAAAAAACTATAAAGTTAGTATTTTTATTTGGATGATCTCTAACTTTGATTTAAAGTAAAATTTTTTAAGCATAATTAATAAGTACACTTTATACTTTCAAAATTGTAAAAGTACACATATGTAGAATAAAATCTTTAAGCATTTATAAAATTATGCTACGTATTAAATTTACAGTACACGAAATAAAAGTTACGTTCGTAAGATATTTTAAACAATACCTTCTACGAGATAAGATTCGCGGAACTGTCTGATTTATAATATTTGTTAAAAATTTACAATATTTGAAGAATATTTATATTTATAGAAAGAACGATTTGGTGTATTTAAGTACGTGGCGCATCGCTGACTGGGTTATAATTTTTGTTGCAGCGGGTCTCGAGGAAATCTCAGCCAGGTTGAACCTGATGGTGAAGGCGGAACTGGCCGAGTTGGTCGCAGGGGCACCGATGAATCCAGGTGATCCCGAAACCAGATGTCAGTATCTCGAGAAGCTTTTAGGTAAGCAGAATTTTAAGACCTCTGTTTGTAGCTATAAATCTTTGCGACGACGACTACTTGATGTTACCACCTGTGAGAGTTGGTCGTCACTCTTCTCTAGGCGATTGATGTACGTTTAGATAGAGGTTGAATACTCGACAGTGCTTAGCGGTGAAGATACCACTTACGTCCATACATATATTCCAAATACATACTGTCAAAAATCAAAAGTGACATATAGCCGGTTGTCATACTTATAAAATTAAAGATGCACGTTTATTTTTAAATGTTTTAATTATTTCAAATATATAAGCTATTTTTCAATTGAAGAAATATATAAACGCAGAAATATTAATAAGTCTTAAAATCCAGCTTTGATAAAATAAGCTTATTTCTACTTATTGTTCGTGTATATTAAAATATTAGTCGAATTTCGTTTATTATTGTTTATTTATCTGTTATTAAACTATTTTATTTAATTTTACATTCAGTGTTGGAGTACAAAATCTCTTCTCTCATTTAAACAAAAAATTTAAATCTCCTACAAATTAAATATCACACATAAATTAATTTATTTCCTAATATTTTAAGTACTCACTTATTTTACTTGAAAAGTCAACATTGTCGAATTGCATGAGAAATATTTAGAGTATAAGCGAGCACGTTGCTCAACTTCGGTAGGCACGAGGGTAAAATCGAGACGTAAAATTCGGTCTGCGTCGTTACATATGCTCGTCGCTTTTGCAATCAACACTTCCATTGCGCGCGGTCGTGTAAGATGTAGTTGCGTGCACGTTCGCAATGATCATTTTGTGCGCCGAAAGGAAGACCGGGAGGGAGGGGGACCGGACGACAAATGGACGGGTACGATCGCGCGGGGGACGGCTGACAATCTCAAGCACACAATAAATTCGCTTAACTCGCACCGCACTTGAATGAGCTTCACACGCGCGCGCGCGTTTCACACGGGATGATTGTGAAGTACCGTCCGGTTGTCAGCACGCCGGAAGTCTTTGTTTCTTTTTTCTCTTTGCAGGCAGGGGCGGGGAATACGTCGCTTAAGTATTAGACTTGATCTATAATACAAGGAAAGAACGATTTTGTTGAAGTATCTAAAAATTTAGTTAGATACAGATCTGAAAATAATTTTGTTGGACTGTTAAAATAATTAACAGTCAATGAAACTCAAACATGATGGAGCAATGCTGTAAAAAATATTTTTAGTCTAGCAATTAATTTGTGCGTCCTACATAATTATTTTAATGGTTCAACAAAACCCCTACAGCACAAAGTTGCACATAAGTTGCAGCAACACTGCTGCAATATTGCAGCAACATTGCATGTTACAGCAGCATTGCAGAGATTTTGCAGCGATATTGCTATAAATTCTGTGCTGTATGGGAATTATTTTCAGATTTGTATCTATAGCTAAACTTTTAAATGCTTCAGTAAAATCATTCTTTCTGTGTAGGGATTACAGTTTAAGCGTTGAAAACTTTTTTTGCCTGAAAAAACGTCATAATTTAGAGTTTACAGTAAAAGGCTAAAGGTTCACTACACTTTTGTAGACCAAGTGTTTTAGTCATCTATCCGAGACACGAATCTCGATCTACTTTTGATCGGTCAAGTCGATTAGAATCTTAGATTAAAACGATAAAATCAAGACGATCCGAAATAAAATCGGTCATGTCTACAATGTAAGTGAGTGTGGGTGTAATATGTTCAAGACATTAGAACGTATCTTCCGCTACGAAGGTTTTCATGCGTGCTAGATTATATATGGCGGGAGGGGAAGAGATTCCGTGTTGACACACATACTTGGCACGTGGCTCATTAACGAACTTTCATTCAACACATTATTCTTTTACGCGTTCGTTTCCGCTACGTACGATACGCGATATTTGCATAATACGTAACATCACGTTCCGCATCTTTGCCATGGAACGGACGGGGGGATCTCGAATACAGGGGGACGGATATACATACAGCTACGTTGAGAAAAAAAAATTCTAAATTTTAATAAATACTTATTTGAATAATGTCAACTAAACATTTACTTACAGTAAATAAATATTTCCTTGATAAAAAAATGATAGATTAAATCAAATTACTTTTGTATCAAATAAATACATGTTTACATTTAGTAAATATTTACTTAGAACTACTTAAACAAGTATTCATTAAAATTTAATATTTTTTTAGTGTATATATGGATAAATTTTTCACACGTCCTATGTAAGCATTTCTCTTCTTCTCAGAATATAAATTGACACATCGTCAATCAATATGATCCGATATATTTCTCAATCCTGTAATTTTAATTTCTCTCTTAAATAAATTAAAACTTTCAATTTTGTAACGAAAACTGAAGACGGTCTTTTTTAAGAATTTCGATGTGCAGAATTAAACCCCGGTTGCGTTCTTTTATAAAATTGAAAACGCGCGTCAGGTTTGTGTCTTTATAAATTGTCCTGGAAATTTCCGAGACGTTATAAGTTCCGACCTTCGTGTTTCGCCGAAACCGACCAAAGCCGCGGTCTTCTGTGATATCTATCGCATCCGTACGCGTGATAAATTGCAAAGATCGCCACGGGGGGAGAAACGCGCACGTGCGTTACGTCAGAATGCGGATTTTCGCACGCGTTCGAATCGCGCCGCGTCGCGGTATTTTGGGAGACGGCGGCTGTCTGCAGTGCAGACGGACGGATCTTAAAAACAGACGAGACGGGATGAGACTCGCTACGCTGCACTCTCGCCGCGAGAGAATTATTTATTCGTGCGCGAAAACAAAATGACGCGATTGTTCGAACCGTTCGGGCGTTTGTCTGCCTTCATTCATACGCGCAGCGCGACTCGGCACCGCACGCCGCGCTCTAACTTTAGCGCGCGCCAAAGTCGCGTCAGCGCCGGCGGGTTTGTGAATAATAAGCACGGTTTACAAGATAGTACGGTAAATGGTCAAAGTGTTTTTTCAAGCGAGATTGTTTGCTATTCTCTGCCGGAAAGTCGAGCTTATTAAATTGAGAATACAAGGCCCACGCTCGCGCGCGTGAGAGAAAAGTTCAGTCCATCGTCCTGCCTCGCTATGCGCGATGATGGTCAATAAATGGATGAGATTATAAATGAAATGATGGATACGCAATGAATTAAATATATTCAATATACATTTCTGTTTTTGTTGATTTTTTTCTCTTTCTTTTGTTGTTTTATCTGTATGAAATTTTTATTTTTTTTCCTTAATTTTTTTTGTTGTGTATACAGTATATATTACCTGTATTTACTTCCTTCTATTTTATCTATATCCTAACAAATAATTTAAGCTAATGTTAATTGTCATCAAATGACGATCAAACGATGATAAATAACATGAGTTTGTTTGATGGCGATATTATCGGCTGTTGCCAGGATTTTGAAAGAAACAAAAAAATTTTTAATAAATATTAAATTGTATAGAGTAAAACTTTTAGAGTGAATCTTACGTTAAAGAGTGAAATCTCACTCCTAATCCAATATTCATCTTAAGTAATGTCTTAAGATGCTAATACGCGCTGGCTCTCTGATTGGTTCGTGACATCTTAAGACTATACTTAAGACAGTTTTAAATATAAGAATCGCGATTATAAATATCGGCTTTTAAAATTGAAAATTGAGATTTCGCTTTAAAAATTTAGAGAGTACAATTTTCCTATTATTCGATATACTACAAAAATGAATCATTCATTTCTTTTAAAACTCTGACATTCATCTGCATGAAGATAAATAGAAGACAATAAATATAATAGTTAAAAACATTTTCAGAACTAGGAAGTCTTAAGTAGATGAAATAGATGTATATTTAAAAAATATATATATGGAAATATATATTTTTTAAATATAAATGGGAGGAATTTATTATAATATTTGTCAAAAAGTTGTTTAAAAAATTTGCATCTCCAATTGAAAGAAATGTGTAAAAATAGCTATCATTACACATGTTAGCGCATAAATACCAGAAACGGAGAAGTCAAAAAGTCCACAATAGAGAATTGGAGAAACTTCAACGAGAACAAAAGAAAAAAGAAGTGTAATCCTGATATTTTAACGAAATTTTTTGGGTTTGTCCTTTTGTACGGAACTAGTGTATACTCATTGTTAAAATAAAATCGATATATTTAAAGTTTGGCGAAAGCGAGAAAAAAGTTTTAGTTCAGTGACAAAGAACAGGTCTATTATTGCTGCAGAATCGCTACCGTTGGAATTTTCCACTGTGACACCACATTGCAGTTTTGCCTAAGGGTGAATCGCTCTGGTACAAAATCATACCGGCTCACAAGGGCTATTTAAGGGCTTTCAGTGCAATCGGATTTATGTCCATTTCAATGTAGATTAACTTTCATCTCAGTTTAGTAGACAAGAATCAACATTATACAGATAAAAAAATAGCGATCGTTTGCGTTACTTTTGTAATCTAGAGTTCTAATGCCCATTACAAAATTACTGAACGCTCATTGAACGATAGATGATTTCGATGAAAAAGGGAAGGTAGCCAAAAGGAAAACTCGATTGTCGATATTCACTCAAATAAAAGAATTACTCTACTCTCGTAATATCTACAGTTCTCTAACCGAGCTCGCCACTGCGCGTCGCCTTGTTGCACTTTCGAGTTTGACGCGCGTAAGCCGCGCGAGCGTGAGCCTGAAAATCAATCCGTCGCCAATTTTAGCAGCGGCCGGTGCGTGGCATGGCGTGGCGTGGCGTGGTGTGGCGTGGCGCGTCAATATACGCCACGCTCTCGGCCGGAAAGCGAGACGGGCGCGCGCGGGATCTTTTCCCTCGGCCGGAATATTTCATTGCGCTCCCACGCCTCGGAAGTTGTATTTATATGTGGACCTGCCGCTACCGGAAGCGTAATGCGATGTACATGGTGCTCCCGAAATACGCGCGCGTGTCCGACGTGACGCGTGTACCTTCCCTCGAGCCTCGCCGCCGATCACGTTTTAATCATTTCGAGTTTTTGAAGGATCCCAACGAATGAAAATAACAAATCACTTTTAATTAAAGATAGGGTAACTCCGGTATATACGCCGCACCTATCAAAAATTTAATTTATTAAGTATTATTTACTATGTTTATAATAAACGAAATATATCAGTAAAAACTTTGTACTGTCTACTACTATGAAAAAAATATTAGAAATCCGAAATATTTATTTTTCATATTAAAAAATAAACTTTTTGAAACCTTGTATTTTTGCCGCATATCTCATAGGGGTGGGATATATGGCTACTCATAGGGGGAAAAAGGGTATGTACGGCTCATGAAAAATTTACAAATAATGCAAACATGCTTAATAATACAAACATGCTTTACTATTCCACTACACGTATGTATCACGAAATAACCACTGAGTCTTTTACACGTCCTACATTAATCATTTTATGTAGATTATAACTTATGATGGCGTTACTTATTAGTGACAAATCGATTCAACTCACAATAAATTCATTAATATTAACAGTAAAAATCTGAAATCATAACACAATACTAATATAACATAAAGGCATGTAACAGAGTAGTTACGGGAAAATTACCCCCACTCCTTCTATTTTTTCTGACTTCTGCGGCGTAAATCCCAGCGCGGCGTATTTGCCGGAGTTATCCTAATGTCATATGTATGTTTCTTATCCTTTATATAATGATCTCTTTTTTTATTCTACTTTAATTTTTGCATTAATTAACACATTTTAATATCTTATTATTAATATCATAATTTTCTTGCTATTGCACAATCTTCACGCAAAAATACTAATAGTCTTTTAGCTTTATGGCTTCTATATCTCTTCTAATAATACGTTTTTCATAATTATCTTCCACCTCAATCCTTATATCCTACTTTCTCTTTCTACAATTTCTTATATTACAAGATAGTAAAACTGATAAATGGTTTAATCGATAACAAAGTCATGCGTTTCAACTTTAAATGCGTCATCATGCCTTACAACATTGCTGCAATATTGCAGAAATGTTACGAAATGTTTTTTGCTTATTAAGTTCCTTCTTTTTTCTTCTCGAAAAATTCTTCGAGTTTGAGTAACATTAATCCGCTTGAATCAGATCACTTGTAAATAAATAAAAGAGATGCGAAATATCTCTGTACACAACCGAATAAAAAGTTAATTTTTATTCTATACAAAAATATTGTCTCAAATCGCGTTCGCGACAAGATCTCTGCGTTTCGAAACGCAGAGCCCGATGAACTTCTTCTCCCTTCGCTCGCACTTGACCAACGGGGACGGTGAAGATTCGTTTACTCTGCTTGCAGACCGGAAACGGGAGACTCCGGTGGTAGCAACGGCGGCGACAGCGACGACGGCTGCAGCGGCGGCTGGCTGGCCAGAGGCAGCGGCCGGCAACTTGTATATCGAAGAAGGGAGCACAACGACACCGAGGAGTAAGCGATCGCAAATCGCGCGGATTCAGCGTAACATCGAGACCATTCTCAGTCACAAGACGAATCAGGGCGCCGATTGATCGGGGATCACCCAGTCCGGAAGATTCCCTTAAACGAAACGCACTCTTAGAGCGGTATTCATAGTCGAATCTTATATTTAAAACCGTCTTAAGTACAGTCTTAAAATGTCATGAACCAATCAGAGAGCTGTATTAGTATTTTAAAACATTACTTAAGACGGTATTAAAATAAGAACGGACTATGAATATCACATACCCTTAGACTTGCTATGTAGGGTCTTCGTGCGTTTTTTCATGAATTTAGATCGGTATTCATAGTTCGTTCTTATTTTGTGACCATCTTAAGTAATGTTTTAAGATGTTAATGTGGCTCTCTGATTTGATTCATGATATCTTAAGATTGTACTTAAAATTCTTAAATATAAGAATCAATTATGAATATCGGCCTTGGAATCATTTTGCACGAAAGATATCCAAACGAACTGTAATCAGTACCTCCCTCCGAGGATCTCTCGACGAGCTCCAGCAAGGATCTAATAAGGATCTAACAGAATCGATTTCGCGCTTCTCAAAGCGTTTTCAGATTAAGTCATCCTCGCGAGGAGAAGAAACTCGCGGGAAAAATTTTGGAGATGTTCTCGTCGAGATAAATGAAAATTATAAAATCTTCTAGTATTAATTCCGAAGACAATCTTGCAGATCAGATTCTGTTGACTGTCTTCAATTCGTCCATCTTTGACGAAGAATTCAGCACATTCGGAGGAACAGGAGCTAAGCATTAAGTCGAACTACGTCTATTTTGTAATTCGATATTATTAAGTGTAATGTAGTTGTAATTCGTTACGACAACCAGGCAATCGAATACTCACACTTTGGATCGGCTGCGCCATACTCTTTCCAAGCACGTTATAATTATCGGAATAAAGAAAACGAAAGAATTACTAATTATTATTTAGTAAAGAATGTCGCAATGTAATCAATTCTTAAAATATATGCTTATGTTTTAGACAAACTTTGTTGAGTTTCTCTTAAAATTTAAGTTAAATGACTCAAACTCATTAATTTGTCTCTTAATGTAATCTTTGTAATCGATTATATAATTACAACTTGATTATTAAATTTCAGATCTTATCAGAAGTAAATTCTTACGTAAATTTCTTATTATAATTAACGTGATGTGTAGGGGAAGGTCAGGTGAATCTGACATCTTAGGTTTTTTTTTGAAGATTTTATTTCTTGGACGGCAAAAATTAAGTGTAATATGATATGGAACATTTTTCTTACACCCAAACCACCCTTTTAATTATATATTTTTTAGTAACATTGTCCTTATTCTTAGTATAAAAAGATTTCGGCTTTCATATATGTATAGCTAAATTTGTCAGGGGTTTGATAAATGCTGCCACACGCTTCTAAAATTTTAAACAATTCTTGTCCAATATCAACTCTGTTGTATTACCCGATCTTTCTCTTATATATTATTATAATGGTGCTATAACATCTGGATGGTGCAATTTGAAAATTCAGAGAATGCTCGATTAGAGAAATTATTCCACGTTAAACATTTATCTACCAATATTGGCGCAGAACCGAAATTATTTTATGTAAGAGAAAGAGAGAGAGTGCAATAAAACAATGAACAAATTGAAATTTGTTTTTCACGCGTCTGATCAAGTCAGATTACATGCAACTTATCTCTTTCTCTCTTTGTTTATTTCTCCCTGGTAAATTAATAAAACCGTCATGAAGAGACGCGATGTCTCCTGCCGTGTCCCGGAGCTCGAAGGCAACTCGAGTAACGAACGACACGATCGTATATATCCGGGGGATTCTATTTATTTCTCTCTTCCTCTTTCTGATAGCTTTAACACGACGAACACTGTAATATAAAGCGCTTCTGTATTCATAAACGCATGGTAACGCAAGCAATAAAGTAAGATTATAACATTTATCGATAGGCTGTCTTTATTTCTTTCCTGGAAGCGGTGGAGACGACATATACGGAGAACCTGCGATATCCGGGAAACGTCACGTATATAAAATACATATAGTTCAGATTTAAACAGGTGATTTATATCAACTTTTTTTTAGCAAGGATATAAAGACGTGAGAGAGGTTATTATTTCATGTGTGAACTTTTAGTCCAATTACTTCTTCGACTAATAGAGAATACAAATATTGTCATTTATTTTTAAATATTCTATTTAAAACTGAATTCGAGAAACTATTTTAAATACCATATAACTAAATTATTTACATCTCTGTATTCTATATTTTTAAAATATTTTAGAAGTTAATTTTTGCAGAAAGCCTTTTATTTTAAATAATTTTCAATTAAAAAATGATTAACACCTATTTTCTTTCAAATAAAAAAAAGTGACATTCTATTTACTTTTGAACATTTTGAATCTTGATTTTTGCGGAAAGCCTTCTATTTTAAATAGCTTGCAGCTAAACAAATACCTTTCGATATTTTTACTAATAGATATTAAATTTAAATTACGGAACAAATATTATACAACTATTTCTGAAAAATTATGCGTATATCGTTTTGAGACGCAGAGATACAATATGAATCAATTAATTTTCACCTACACACATTTCCGATATTATTATTGAAAATTGTGTTATGTATAATACTTTCTAAGATCCTTGACGAGGTAACAGAACGCGTAAATCGCGAGCTTATACGTGCCGTCACGCACAAAGCCTGGATTCTATTGCAGGAAAGTTGGAGACTGGTGAGCCAGAAAGAAAGAGAATAAGACGTGTACGATAAAAATTCTCTCCGTTCTATTCCTTATATACATAATATTCATGTATTTAGATTGTACCCATTACACCGTAGTAACATCAACAATATTTTTTTTATTCCATTCTTATCGATTTAAATATATCTTTATTCGTATGTATAAATAAATTGTGGGAAGGTGGGGAGAAAGGGGAAGTCGAGGGAATAAGGTGGGTGTGTGGGTGGCTTGTCGTGGGTGTCTAAACGCCTGTCTCACACTCAAAGCTGTGCTCGTCGTACTCTCGCTTGCCCTAAGATATATACCTTTACGTCTATCTTCTAGCTTTAAGACTATTTTCTTTGTAAACGTGATCACAGTGTAAAGGCGTCGCTATATACGCTAAAGCGGTAAGCACATATGGTGTGAACACGGGTTAACACATGCTCCTGTGTCCTGTACATTTGAATTTTTTAATCACACCTTTCGCTCTCTTCTCCGTTCTTCTTTCTCTCTTTTTCTCATTTTTTTTCCGACTAAAGCCTTCTATCCCTCTCCTCGCACGAATATACGCAACTTTCTCTTATCCTCGATGAAATAATCCCAATCAGGCACTTTTTTGTTCACAATTCCGCTCCGAGGAGCCGCACGAGAGTACGACAAGCGCGCGCGCATCTTTTTTTTTTGTAAAGGTATCTAAAAAGATTTGTACGTCAATGATTTAATAAGGATCGAAAGTGCGAATGACGAACGTGTTCCTAATAATGAACATACGTGCCCTGCGTACAAAATAGTGGTAGTTTCGCGACAGCTCTTAAATATGTTATATCGATCGAAGATAGTAATAATTCGTGTTCGTTTACGCGCGAGAAATCTGCCCGATGGATCTCTCTCGACGCTCATTGTTTTTTTTTTCCTTTTTTTGTTTTACACGTGAAAATTCGCCCGTTGTAAATTATATTATGCGACATCGGCTCTGTTAGAAAAGCACCGTTAATATTAAGACATTCGCTTATTTAATCGTATAGTCCCGTGGTCTCCGGTCCTCTTGGAATGCAAAGCAATAATAAATTACTTAGACTCTAATAAATAATTATAATCGTATTAAATACTATGCGATATACAGAATAGTTATTTTAAATAACTACAACCATTTACAGCAGTGTCCGCGTGTACGTGTATCTCTTCGTCTCATTGCGTGAGACGGCACATATTTATATATATATATATATAT
>NW_017257851.1:19337-42311 GCF_001594055.1 Mycetomoellerius zeteki | reverse complement strand
ATATATATATATATATATTTATATTTATAATATCCGTGTATACATATATCTGTGTGTGTCTGTCTGTTATGTACGTGACTCTACGTGTGTACATATATATATGTAATACATATATATGTATATATACGCTATCTCAATTTTCTTCCCTTCGTGCTTTCTCTCTCCTCTAATACTCTTTTTCTCTCTGTACAAATATTTATATATAAAATATTTATCGAATCAAAGGCGAGAAAGGAGGAGAGAGGCGACCCCAGCCAAAGCGAACGGATCGAGATACCTGCCCGGTATGTACGAGCCCTCGGCTAAAAAGTCACACCTCTCGAACTTGCCCCCTGTCGTATTAATAATTAATAACGCACGCCCGGCTAACTTTTGTGTCCTGTACATCTTCGCTTCGCGGTTTTGCACTGGTTTCTCACTGCGACGCAACGTTCCTATCTAAAGGAGAAAGAAGAATAGATGGAACTCGCGATAATACCTGTCGCGTCGCGATACAACGGTATCCATGTATATCGATGCGTCGTGCCGACATTTTTTCGACGAACGCGACGTTTCGTATCCTTCAAATTTGTACAATATCTCGATAGAGCTGCTTCTCGAATCCGTGTGGATATCTACATCGCGGAATTATTAAAAGATAAATTGTTCGATAATTCGTGATGTTGTTCTTCTATATAAATTGTTGTTCTTCTATATAAATTTATAAATTCTACGCGCATAGGTCTTAAACACTCAAAAACAAAAGATATACATATTTTCTTTTTCTTCTACATACTTTGCACAATTTTTCTTTGTCTTTAGAGGGCCTGGCCTTAAAACAATAACATAAATGCGTTTCTTTCCTTCTCTCTCCCTCAATCTACAAAATAAACTTCTGATGGATTATATCCGCGCCTTGCCTCTATCATCCAAACCGCACAGCGTCAACTAAATAGTTTCTATCTATTTATTAGGTTAGAACAAAAGTTTGTAGCATATTATTTTATTTATATCATGTGTTTTAAAAAAAAATTTAGCAATTATATCATTCGATAGAGCAAAGTTTCAGCTTAAAGAATGTATTTTTTGAATTGCGATTTAACGATTTTTAAACGGAATTATGAACATATTTAATCCGTGATACTCAGTACCAAAAAATCTTAAAAACATTTTTAATAAATGATTTTATTATAAAATTGTAAGCTTGTTCGAAAGTCGAAAATTCTTGCGAGTCTTTTTTGGGCATGACAGACTCACAAGTAAGAAGAAAACTTCCTATTTTGCCAAAAATTATTAAACTCATAGAAACTCAAAAGACACTTTTCGAAAGAGATTTTAAGCTTTAAAACTCTTTCTTTTTTATTTAAATTTCATTCATTTTTAATATTCAAGCAACTGTAACGAAGTTCGTAGCTCTACTTTAGCTACTCGTAGCGAACTTTTGTTCCGACCCAATATATGAAATTTTAATGTCACACTTTTTTGCGATAAAAGCACAACATAGCTATATATATATATATTTTTTACTTTTCACGATTGACAGGGCAATTCGCGACGTGCCCCGTCGCGTTTCCATACTTATTTTACTAATTTAAGACTAATGATAGAGCTCGGAATATATCTCAATAAAGCCCTATGGACGGATAGTTCGTACAATATAACAGCATGATGGACGAGTGTGTTGGCAATTTCTTTTTTTCTCTCGCAATTTTCTCTCCCTTTTTCTCTTTTTAAAGGAAAGGCACAATTTGTCGCGCTTTGTACATTATTTTCTGAGGGAACAGACATACCCTCTCTCGAATTCTTAAAAATAATTTACAATTCAATTTACAACTGACTCACCGTCATGTTTCGGCGCGTTCTTGCGCGTTTCTGAAAGTATTTTTAGCGAGAAGTATGTCTGGACACGTCGCAGAAAATACTTATACCTTCATGCTAATGAACACTGTACGTATGTAAGACATACGTACCGAATCTCCTGCCATTTTGTTGCGTTTAACGAAGAAGGAAAAGAAAAGAAGTAGAAGAAATGGGAAAAGGAAAAAACGAATTTTTTAACTGCGGATACTTCTCTGTTTTCTCCTCCCAGTTACTGATGACTCTTACTCAGTAAATGCGAGTTGAACTGGTACAGATTGCAGCACTGCTCTCCGCAAATATTGCACTTCCACGGGTTACTCTCGCTGTGACAACCTTTGTGGAGGAAGTACAACGTCTGATCCGGAAACGTAATGCGACAGTGAGTGCACTGGAGGCCGCTCGTACGAGGATCCGGCCTGGTCGAAGTGGGTGGCTCGCCCCTCGAGTGTGGATTAGAATTAACGCTACCACCGCAACCGCTGTTGTTACTACTGTTATTGTTGTTATTGGTGGTACTGGTGGAAAGCTTACGGCGAAGATCATCGCGCAGCAACGATTTTAACGGCGACACCTTGATCAGCGATGGTAACGGTAGATTGCTCGATGTCGCTCCGCTGTCATCCATACCATTGCTGTTTGGCTCCTGCTTGATGGGTATTAAGGAGATCGAAGGTGTAATGGCTTCGTCGCCTCCGCCTACGTTCCTAAGAAAAATGCGAAAATCCAATCTGTAATTTATGTCATTTGGAACGTAATTAATTGTCGGTATTTCTAAATTAATGTTTAAACTTATAAGCATACATAATTTATCAATCAAAT
Organism: Mycetomoellerius zeteki; assembly: GCF_001594055.1. NCBI lineage: Eukaryota > Metazoa > Arthropoda > Insecta > Hymenoptera > Formicidae > Mycetomoellerius > Mycetomoellerius zeteki. The sequence goes on along the minus strand of NW_017257851.1, from coordinate 39,653 downwards.
CAAAGTTAATAATAAAGATAACAAAATATATAAAGACTATAAAAATTTCTAATAAAGAACTTGTAATAAAATTTTTAACAATTAATCATTGCAATAAATATTAATAAATTTTATAAACATTAATTTAGGTTATTTAGATGCTCACCTATGAATGGTACTGCTATTGATAGATAATTGATGATGACTACTGCTTGGTGCATTGCTATTGCTGTCGGCGCTCTGAGGACTATTGGGACTGTCTCCGTTCAAAGGGGCAGGACTTGGATTTCGTTGATTGGCAGCTTGTTCGGGGTAAGGAATGGATATCTCCACATGGGGCGTGAGGAAATGCATGGGGGGCGTGGCGTTGTCGGTCGAACGGTTGCCAGTACTATCCCCGCTATCAGACAGAGGTGCCGAAGGCATTGCCTCCCCGGACGTGCAACTATTCATTATGGATGTAGAGCTATTTGGTCCTGGATTATCTAAATCTATTCCATGTCTATGAACAATAAAAGATATATATAAGATATATGAGAGCAATGATATTTTCCTTAAATAATTCATACATTACCTATTAAAGAAGTGCAACCTAAGGCATTTCATGGTAGCCGCACGATAATTGCAGAGAGGACACGATTTAACCATATCGTGCTGACCGACGTGTTCGTTCTGAAAGTGGGCACGCATTGCGATTTGTCTTTGGAAACCTCGGTTACATATCGGGCAATGGTATGGCAAAGTTTTTGAATGTGTCGTAAAGTGTTCCGCAAGATGGTCCTTCCGAAAGAATCTCTTCTGACATACTCGACATTCATATGGTTTTACGCCTGTATGCCTCATCTAAAAGATAAAAGGGGAATGCAATAGGTCAAACGTTCATAGATAACTATATTTATTCAATATGAAGAACGATTATTTAAGAGAATAAGAGTATATAATTCAAAAGAATTATATATTTACACTATCGTCTATAGTGATGAGCAACCTGGAGTTTGCTCGCGAATTTTTTGCGACCCACCGGCACATAGCCGAAAATATAAAATCATACCTTTTATTTTATGGAAACAAAATACACATTTTATGGCCAGCAAGATTTTATTTGTTTCTGAAAATGATTCTTACAAAAGGTTGCTCATCACTTTATACCTAAAAATTCTATTTACTTTTGTCGATGGTTATCAATTAACACTGTACAAACATGTCTTACTTACTAAAAAAAAGAATCAAGTGAATAAAATACTATAAAAATAAAGTAATAAAAAAAATCAAATATTTCATCAATATAAAAGATATAATTATTGAAATTTCAGAGTCTCATCTTTTACATAAGAAATATAAATTTAATATAATAATAATTTAAAAAATAGAAATGATCAATAATGATCGCTCGATACTTCCAGTTAAACGTGTAACATATCATAAGTAACATCAACATAAGTCTTTCTATTGTATAATCTTTCTATACTTACTTTGTGTCTTCTCATATTAGCTCCATTTGAAAATTTCATATTACAGACGTCACATTCAAACATCTTTCTGTGAGACCTGATCCCCGAATGGCCCTCTTCTGCATCCCCATCATTTTCTGTTCCTTCTATGCCTTCAGTGCTCTCTCCAGCTTCGCCACTCGCCAGACATTGATCTTGGTGAGCGGAGAAAGCTGTTTTATTTATAGTCTCATAATTGTCGCACCTATCACATCTATGAAATTAAAGAAATTAGACATATAATCAAGAAATAGAATCAAAATAGAGAGAGAGAATATTATTCTAATCAGCTGATTGCAACTGCCACTTGACAATGATTGTGTTCAGTAGAAAAAACAACTATGCAACTATTGTACGATTTTTTAATACGATTAATTTATTATATTAGATCCAGTAAAAAACTAAGGGCAAGACCAATCACATTAAAGAATTTTACAACAGTTGCTTTCTCTGCTAAATGCAGTCATGACTACATTTAGCAAAATGTTTATTTTACAACTGTTGGAAGTTTTCTTTGTGGTGATTAGATTATATTTTTAGATCTAGAGAAAGTCTTATCGCAGCGAAGAAAAGTCTCAACGGTTGTGAAATAAACATTTTGCTGAATGCAGCATCAATCAGATATAAAGCTGTGTTTTGAATCTCACCTAAACGCAGGAACAGCTCCGTCGCTACTGTCATAATTTGTATTGAGAGCTGCTTCGTTATCAGGATCCAACGTCTCTTCTTCCCTGTGATTAGAAGAGTCCCCAGCTTCAGCTTGCGAAGAGGAATGGGAGTCTACCTCGTTTTCCCCACCACCACCGTCAACCCCATCTGACATGTTACCAGGCGGAAGGACTATCTTGAGTCCGTCATCTAACCTAAGACGACAAGTACTTGGATTAATCAAGCTTACTCTTAAGCATCAAACACGAGCAGCTACCCATTGAATTATAACATAACAGCTCCGAGAGTCCCAAATGTCAAAAGGGAACACCGATCACCATCCATTCGCCCATTTAAATACAACCGTATCTCTTTAAATAGATCACACTGTCTTTCGTTAACTTTCGAGAACCGAGAAGCATTATCAGGGAAGGATCGATCATCTGACGCGCTCCGCGTTCCATATTTCACCGAGTCGAGCGAACGGGAGGCTCGTCGCGCGAGGCACCCGACCCGATATCGTCGTGCCCTACATAGCGTCAACCCGTTCGTCGTCACCACGTTCGTGGACACGTCGCGAAATTTCGCAACGCGATGCAGGAACGCGTTCCGCTACGTAGGACTCGCGATCGTTCGCTAGCTCGTAGCAAGGGTGCGAGCGAACCTCTCGTCGACATCGCGAATCCCTCGTGAAGAAACGTGAAAACGCTGTTTTAATCGCGCTTGTCTTGGCGGCGCGAGAGAGAGTCTCACCGTTTAACACCGTCGATCACCGTGACGTTACGCGCGAGCTCGCGTCAGCTCCGCTCGCATCTCGCGCCGTCGCGCGCCCGATCGGCCCGATGCCACCTTTACCTGTCAGCTCTCTCTTCGGCGGCTCCGCGATACCCGTATATCTCTCTGTCAGCAGGCGCTGTCAACCGTGCGGATTTTTGCGAGATACTCCGCGCGAAAGAGAGAGAGAGAGAGAAAGAGAGCGAGAGAGAGCTCGCGCGTGAATACGCGACTGTACGCGACTCCGAGAGGGGTGTCCGAGAGAGCAAGGTGCAACGGTACGAGTGTTACCCAATCCTGGGAAGATTACGGCATAGAAACACCTGGTGGTAAAGCGCAATGCCAGAGTGCACTGCACTTTGTCCCAGTTTCGACCGAATCCGTCACTCGTGACGTAGTTTTCGCGGCTTTTCCGCGGAAAGTCTCTGGCGGTCGCGCGCGCGACGGCGGAGGAAGCGAGAAAAAAAAATGATTGGCGAACGAGAGAGGAGGGGTAGGGCCAAAAGGGGGAAAAGACGAAACGAACGGGACGGAGACGGGGACGAGGACACCTCTCTCGCTCTCGGTTTTGCGGGCCACTTACTCACATTCCACGGAGGGGGGACCGCGGGTGCACCTTCCTCGGCGCCACGACGGAATTTCGCTCGTCCTCGCGCGCCGCCCGACACTCACGACCGCTGCCGCACACGCATCTCCCCGACACTTTTATTTTTCTCCTTCTCACTCACTCTCTCTCTCTCTCTTTCTTCTCCGTTTCCTCCCCGCGATGCCCGCGCACGGCCACACACAAATATAAAATGTAACGGAAGCGCGAGGTGTCCTACGACACTTCTCTCGCTCACCGATATCGACACTGCTGCCAACCGCGTCGCCGACGTCCATCACGACGACGCGGATCCGCTCGCCGATTGACGGATATCACGCCGACGACCGACGCCGATGCGGGAATCGCGACGCGCGAACCTCGACGAACTTCACCAAACTTCACGCCGAGCATCGACCTCGCGATCGAGGCCGCGCGCGCAACTCCTTCGCGCGAACCTAACCTCCCCGCGCAATTCGAGGTTGGTATCATGGTATCGCGCGCGTATTTCAACTCCTGACCTGTCAAACGTCATACGTCGTTATCTCGCCTGTCGTACGGCGTGTTTACGCGCAACAGATGGTGATGTTCCGCGATTTTTTCGGATGTTTCCTCGATTCACGCTGCCGTTTCCTAACACTTTTTTTTTATATAGTCATTTTTTCTTTTGTAATTTTCTTAGTTTCGTAATATTATTGACTTTATTACTGTAAATGTTTGTTTAGCACATTATGGCATTTGCTTGAGCGCTTGAGAGGATTAATCCTGGAGCGCCAGAGGAATAAAATTATCTATCTATCCATCCATCTATCTAATCCACCTACGTGAATTATTACATAAGTTTGTTTTTACTGCTGCATCATGCTGCACTAGAATTTTCTTAACTTTCCTTCTCGTTTTTATTAAATACTGAACTAACATATATTTTTTTTAACTTTAAGTCTAAGAAGTATACAATAGTCGAAGAATAAAAAAATAGATCTTTAATCAAGAAAGGTCACTGAGACAAAATTAGAATTATTTACAATTGTATTAAGTTAGGCAAAATGATTTGAAAGGAATGTAACATCCAGTAGAGAATTCTAGTATCTAAGCGTCATGTATGGTTCTTTCTAGCAAGAGAAAGTTTACAGTGATCATTTATGATGCTTTCTAGCAAGAGACACACAATAACACAGTAATCATTTCATTTTTGTTTAACATTGGCAAATATCAATAAGGGTGTAATGGTTCATTCATTTACCACCATCTGTGTCTCTTGCTGGAAAACACCTATAACCTTTAGTTTCGTTTAATATTTAATAACAAGAATTATAAATAATTCACTGTGTTACATTGTGTCACTTATATCTCTTGACTCTTGCTGGGAAGCACTCAAGGCGATGACGTTGAAGGCGCTAAATCCTACTAACTTAAAAACCCCGTGAATTTTTTAACTCAGGCACGTGAGAAGAGTGGAAATGAGGTCATCAAAAGCGACCCAATTTCCTTTTAATGTCGTCGGGTGAGTGATATCCAGTGTGATCAAATGGTCTCTCGATAACGCGCGAATCTCGTCGCGTATCATATCGATTCTCCGGTCCGACCTAACCTCACCTCATCTCCGACTCGCGTTCGCGGTGCACTTCACTGCGCCCCGCTGCGTGCAACTGCGTTGTTTGTTGACTTCTCGCGAGACTCGAATTCCGTTATGCCTCGTTGCGAACGGAGAGAATCGTCGTTGTGACGTTGGCGCGAACTGATTATCGTCTCACGAATTTCGTATTTCAGTGTGTGTCACCGATGCTTATCGTACACGCGGCCAACATCCGCAAGTCGACGGATCCCGACTGACGTAAACAGGTAATCTGCAATTCTGAGACGTCATATATTTTCTATCCCCACGCCCCCTCCGATACATTACGTCCTTGTTAATTTCTTGAAAATATGTTGTGACAAATCGATAAATGGACAAGTAGAGAAATTATGAGATTGCTCTTTGTCGTATCTATTTCGTACTTAATCATTAATAACGATGTAATATGTACTGTATATGTGTAATGTAGTGAATGAGCCAATAAGTAACCTTAATGTATATCACCTTGATTTTTTTAGAGCAAAATTATTATAAGATTATACATAAGAATATATATTATTTATTGACTCACCTGTTATACAGGGTGGCTATTATAGCTAAACGATTTTAAGGGATGACTCATACATAAAAAATCCAAGATGAAAACTTCATATGGTTATATGTCCGAAACAACTTGGTTTCAGAGATACAAGAGATATCATAGTTTAGAGAAAAATTTTATTTTTTTTTTTTAATTTCAAAAACCATTCAAATTATTTTGATGAGACTTTGTATGTGTTTGAGGTTCCATTAAAATAACTTGAATAATTTTCAAAATTTTTAGAAAAAATCAAATTCTTCCTTTAACTTTGACACCCTGATCTTTGAAACTAGGTCGTTTCGGATATATGATCATATGAAATTTTCGTCTTGAATTAGTGTGAAGAGTCACCACTTAAAATCTCTTAGAGTACTTAATAGCCACCCTGTGTATTAAGTAAAATGTTAACAGTATGCCAATAGACCTGTTTTGTTTCCATACTCCAGGACTAAACTTCTTGCTGGCTCATTTTCTTTTTCTTTTGTATTGAAGAAAAAAAGACAAAAGATGAACCATGTAAGAAATTCAGGCCTGGAGTATGGAAAGAGAACAGGTCTAATAGTTTGTCAGCAGATTGGAGTCGGAGCATGTCAACAATCTGAGCAGATTGCCAGAAAAAGCCAAACAGTCTATCATTTTATGATCATTTAAATGTACCATTATAAAACAGCAAATTCTGCTCGGTTTCTGCAGTGCCACTGCGTGTAATAGATTCTATTATATTTCTACTGACACTCTACCGACAAAGCAAACAATAGACACTTTGTAACGTCTATTTTTAACAGATTTGGCTATCTGGATGTATTTATCTAATATATCAATTTATAAACGAGCACTCCAAGAAGGCACATAAATTATTTGTAAATGTGCGAAATGATTTATTTGAGCTTGATGCAGCTGTGCTCGTGAAGAAGAATTAACGGAGACGGAGGAAAAGAGAGAGAAGAGTGAAAGAAAAAGAGAGACAGATAGAGACAGTGACATAGTATATGTTATGGTGGCAGAATGTTGGGCGTTGCTCTCCAGTACCTGTTGATCGTCGTTTGCATGCGTGTTATCTCTTTGTGCGATTGTCATTGTTTTACTGTAATCTGTGAGCTCTCCGGTGATCATTCTTATCATGAGACGCTACGGTAAAGATCGGAGTGAATGATCGTCTCGTGACATTCGATCTCTCTCTCTCTCTATCTCTCTCTCTCTCTGCGTTTTGCGGTTCTCACATACCTCTTTTTTTTCTTGCGATCGATTATCGAATTCATGTGCTTTATCACCGATAAGAATATCCATTTTGCATATGTTAAGTGCTCCTCGACGGATTCTGAATTCAACATAATATCTCTATTTTTGGCTAAAACTAGTTGATTTTTTTATTTATGATTGAGGTGTTTAATTTTGGAGATGATCGCGTCCACTTTTGAAAAATTTAAGGTCATCGTCGATATATAACCCATAAATGAATTTAGAACAAGAATAAGTTCAAAATTTACGCCTCGTAGTGTAAAAAAAAAATGTCTATAAATCGAAGATATTTTCGCAAATAATTGTTTTAGAAACTTACGATTTTACTGCAGTTTAATAAAGAAAAATTATTCGTTCTTTTTTACTATACGATTGTCTGTTACAGGTGTCTCTTTAGAAAAATTATATAACAAATAATAAAGTGATAAAGCCACTTTCACGAACTGTAGTATTTTGCTTTAATCCGCTGCAAATATTTTCCGCTATAAATTAATTTAAAAACAATAATAGAATATAATTCGAAACTATCTAAATAAATTTTTCTCGAGCAAATACTCGTTTTTTTATTAGGTATGTATAATTGCAATTTTATGTAAAGTGCCATAAGAATAAAATTATAAAAAATGTGAGTATAATTTAAAATCCATTTGTGTAATTTCTCTCACCCGCATGCTATTGACTAAATGGAACAGTCTTGAACGTCGCACAATTATATCTACAGTGCATCGCACCTCGCGACGTTGCACTTACGTCGTCTGGAAAGCCTATGAATCAGCGATCGAGCTTTCATGTCGTTTCGCGTGTAACATCCAGCAAGCACTTCCATTCATAGAAATACCAAGTTTTAAAGAAGGATTTTGCAAGGCGTGTCGGAAAAATATTATCGGAGTGAAAATATCAACAGCTAAAAATGATAATTTTCCTCTTGCAGCGTTAAGTGATGGGCAAAGGTGAGGAGTGAAAGAGTTCGAACGAGGCCAGCAAGATGCTGGAGGCCGCGTTGCTCCAGATGGACGACATTATTTCTGGTACAAATGTCACTTGTGCACATATCAAATAAGGATGTAATAGATTTGAATGTATCATTTATATGGATACATATGAGGATTCTATATATATTTTGTAAATACATTTTCAACGCGAGAACTTTCAAAAGAAAAATAGGGGAGCAAATACTACCGATTTTGTTTTATGTCATTAAAAAAAGATAGAAAAATATTCAGTTTAAAAACCCATAATTTGTGACGTCCGCTTGATGTATATGTATATTTAAAAGTTGAACGTACGCAAGGGAGGCAGGAGGATTCTTGCCCCTAAATTTTGGCAAGGAGAAATGAATTATGAAAATTATTTTTATAATAAAAAGAGAGTTAAACGTCTATTGCTCATTTTGTAACTTATACCTTACATGTAAGAAAATTCGTCGAAAATCCTTAAAGGCTGACTTTAATAAAAAATTTTTAATAAGTTTTGTGTAAAGATAAATTTTTGCCCCTTCTTGATTGAAATTCTAGGCCCATTTAAAGTATAATGAATTTAAAGTATAATAGGTCGCAAATCTCATAAGCCTGCCTTATCCTAGTATTGAATGACATTCGAATGACATTGTGATCACTCTCTGCATAATCATTATATTATAAATATATATTTGCAGGTGCTTGTGCCGAGAGTTCGGCCGAGAGTAGTTCGGAGTGGAAGAACTCGGTGAAAGAGGCGGCAAGGAATCTCGTGACTGCGATAAAGGGCGCACCGATGCCACCCCCGCCGCCTGATGGCGTCACTCAGAACATCCTCTTGGCGTGGATGCAGCCGGTAAGCTAACAAACAGATAGTGATCTCTGTCTCGTCGATTTTATGCCACTCGCACATTCATCGACGATCGAAGGATGAGCGTCATTACCTCGGAATTTTGTCCTTCCGCTTTTCAAGATGACACGTTCCGGAAATAGGAACAATTTGTTTCGCGATCGACTCGGACGTCGTTGTGCGAGGAACACGTGTGGTGTCCGCCTCGTGCATCCGGAGCCGCGTCCGGTACGCACGTGTTCGCACGCGTGTTTGATCGCCGTGATGTACATCGGTCACGTATGTCCGTCATACATCCGGACATTTGATTTTGTAATCATTAGAACGTAATTACGGACTTAATGTTGATCGATAGGGGTCGAAATCGACTATGACTTAAGAATCCATTTTTGGTTTTAATTGCCATCCTTTTTTAACTATGCGTGTGTTATGTGAATATACATTGTCGATAGAATTTCTCTCTTGCCTATAAAAGTAAGTATATAATTGACAATAATTTCCATATATTATACACGATTAAATTATTAACGCTAGAAGTATCGAGCGGTTATTATTTGATTTTGTTTTCTAGATTATTACGTTTATTAAAATATTGTGAATATTTGAAGTGTAAAATATAGAATTCTGAAACTGTTTGACTTTTCGATAATTACATATGTCCTTTATATTCTGATAAAATATTTGATTTGTTTATAGCTTTTTTTTATAGTACTTTATTCTTTTTTAATTAGTAAGAAGCGTTGGTACTTCTGATGTTAAATTAATAAATTATAACAAGACGAAGATAATTTTTATCACCTTATTTTTTATGCAGTTTAAATAGCTAATGATGACGAGAACCGTCTAATGGTTGCGATCGTCATAGGTAACGAGAAGAGAGTACATTAATCTATTTATAAATTGCTGTTGCTCCTCTCTCTCCTTCTTTCTCTTTTGCGAGCTCCCTCCCGCTCTTCTCGAAGGATTTCATGGCGTTAATTTTAGTTTCGGCGGAGACGATGTCGCGACTGGTAATGCGAGAGTGCACTTTACCGAGATAACGTTCGATTGTGTACAAGCCTGCCTATATCAGAGTCCTGAATGCACTTTGCACAATGCACGGTATCTGACAACGTCATACCAAGTGTCTATTATAATAGATATCGTGAGAGAAAGTAAGTGATGGAAATGTGATTTTTATTGGAAAAAGTATTCTGACGTTAAGACATCTTTCACTGGACCAGGCATAAGACCGTAATGTGTTTCATATCGATTGTCAGCACGACTAGAAAGCGAACGCAATAATTCAGTGAAATAAAACGTACAGCATAAAATTTATCATGGACAACACCTGGAGCGACGGTATCGTTGGAGAACGGAAGGATCTCACCCCCATAATGGAAGAAGAGGACAAAGGACAAGCGAAAGGTTCCTCTTTAACTCTTTTTCCCATCCCACGTGATGTCAGCATACAAAATTGGAGAATTAAAGCGACAATAGTATCTGATTAAACCGGAACTTGTTTTTCGGTATCGCCCGAATCAAAGATACGTCTCGAGTAGGTCAATTTTGTATTTTCAATTGAATGTGAAAGCTACATATTTCTACGGTTTACTACTTTCACGAAAGCAAAACCATGACACTCGAACGGTTTCGATTAAACGGCACGATATAACTTAGCAGACGTCCGATAGACGAGTTTGCGGGACTCGTCGCGTTTCGGTACTAAAATCGTGTGGCTGGCTAGCTCACTTTGGCTGGCCAGTGCACCGAAGTTATGCTTTTGATGGTGCTCGAATAAATGGCATGCTCGAAATAGATTGCCTTAACCACGGAGCGCACCGACCGTAGTTGACCGCCGAAGGCACATACGTTCATTGACTCATAATCTTGAGTACGAGTATAGTACGCGGGATTGATTATTGTTTCAATCTCTGATAAAATAAACACCCGTCGAGGTCACCGTGCGAAAAATAGATCGGAGCGTGTTATAATTTTGGAAAATTCACCGCGATACGGTCGACGGAAGGAACCTCTTGAACCTTTTATATGCGTGAATTAAAAAAAGCTTCAAACGTATCTAAATTCAGGTTCTCAGTCGGACTCGTCGGACGCGGCGTCGACTATAAAGCGTTGGAACAGTCGATGGACGCCCTCAGAGGGCTACGATTCGTCGGGCACATCGACCAACTCCGACGTAGATGACGAGTACGTCGAGGATTATTCGCAGGACAGCAGAACAGACCTATCCGAACCGACAATTGCTTGTCAGACAGCCTACCGATCGCAGGAGTGTTTGTGTCAGGTAGATCTAAGATAGAGGAATCAAGTTAAAAAAAAGTCATTTGAATAAGGAATATCGTATTTATACAGTATTGACCATAAATATAAAGAACTCCCACAAATTAACGTCAATTTTTTACATCTAACGAAAGATAAATTCAAAAAATAGTTTTATTGAAAAATAATATTTATTTTTATAATAATTTTAATATTTTCAGTTCTCTCTCTCTCTCTCTCTCTCTCTCTGGTTTTTATTACCGCCTTTTCTAAGAAAAAAATCACAATATATTGATCTTTGAACTTATGACTAAGATTGTATATCCCAATTAGTAAAATATGATTGTATGAGAAATATAAACGAAATATCTTTCGCCGTGTGAGATATTGATAATATCGTTGTAGGCTTGCTTACTCGGCTATGCTAAGATGATAGCGCTTCAAGGGAGTATGCCTAATATCTGTGCAGTATCCAGTGGTATGACTAATACCTGCCCGGCGTCGACTGCGCATCTGGGAAGTTTCCCGTCTCTCTGTACGATGCCATGTTCAAGGTCATTGTTTATATAGAATCTTAACTTTAATATTGTTGCTCGAAAAATACAAATATCCTTAATAAACTCTGAAAAACTATCGATCCTTACAAACCGACAGCATTTCTAGCGACCTCGCACATCATGCCGTTAAGGAACATGCCGGAAGTGTCGCTCATTATCCACACGTTTGTCACGTACAACAAGATCCAATATTCGCGAAGGAGCGAGAAATACACGCAGGTAACAGGATGAACAGTACGACATCTCTGCCGGCAAACTCGACGGGAAGATGTGCCGGTTCTTTGGACAGAAGACGACGCAGATTCCGCAGCAGAGTGGACCGTGATCAAAGAGCTATGTCTCATAGCGATCTGATCTACCATGAGAGAGAGAGACCGCATCACTACTGCTCACTGCAACAATTTCATTGCGGAAGCAATATGTGCCTAAATAATTATCATAGCAAAACCGAGGTATACTGTATAAAAGAACTTTCAATAAAACTTTCGACTGTGTGGTATCATAAATGCGAATTCTTCCTTAATCCTTATTTTAATAATATAATATTTACATGTATTTCGAAATAACAAAATTTTTCATTAATAAGGTATCAATGATCGTTTTATTGATTTATTTTTCAGGAACGATTGAGAAAGTTGGAAAGTGAACGTGGAGCATTACATATGGAAGTATCAGTTTTGTCTGAACAGGTGGACGCACAATCGAATAAGATCCAAGAACTGGAGAGTTTACTTCAAGAAAAGAGAGATACCTTGAGACAGATGGAAGAAGTGTTACAAAAGGTAAACTATCTCATGATGTTACTCATTGATTTAGAGCTTTACGTGTTTGTTTTTATAGGAAGTTTTATCAAGAAGCGCGTTAGAGACGCAGAAGTTGGAACTTCTTACCTCCTTGTCCGAAATGAAACTCAGACAGGCCAGTTTGGAGCACGAAAATCTATCGCTGCGCAGTACAAGTCCTTTATCGAATGTTAGTACATATGTTATAAATTTTTTATAAGTTAATATATTTTTCAATATTAAATTCTATATTACTGTAGATAGAGGGGATAAAATAGACCGTGATAAAATTTACTAAGCAGTTTTATATCTACAGGGTGAAAGATTCAGCAGACATACGGGTCAATATAGTAGTCTTCCCAGGCCACCGACATCCAAGAAAGGCGTTGTATTTGGTAAGGTTCCAAATTTAGTCTCGGGAGCGCATACGACGGTACCCTTGGCTGTCAGGGGAGTCTCTGCGAGATGTCTGTCCGCTCCTATTCTAGGTTCCGATCGATCTTTATCTAAGCATGCGGTGTCACGCTAAAATATTTTTAACGATGAACACGTTATCTCAGTATTAATTGACTCGAGTAACAGCATGTTGCGATTAATTGAAAAAGTAATTTCGCTTGTAAATCACTCATAGCTGATGCGCATGCTTTCGGACATTATTTAATACATTCTTTAAGCCTTCATAGTTTAAATTAATTTTTATAAATATATAAATATTGTGCTTCCTCTTTATTTTAATTTTGATAATTTGATCACTTTGTGGAATTTTATGGAGCCAAAATATAGTTTACTATTATAATCATGTATAATGCTTTGATAGAAGAAAAATATTTGAAGAATTATATACGAGTAAAATTGCCACAAAGAATCTCGAATTTAATGCAGTATCATGCAAAGGATCACTACATATAATTATTTAACATTCATGACTAATGCCGTGTATGATTTTATAAACAAACATTATCACTGTAGCGGAAGAAGCAAAAATCGTGATTAGTGAGGTGTGCGCGCAAGTGGAATTATCGCCACCGAAACCGCTCGCAGAACTCAGTATGGAGGAGATCAGTGATTGGTTGGCACGCCTTGGTCTGGAATGTTACGCCGGTGAGTTGAGACGATGGGGTGCCACTGGATTGAAACTGCTCGATGCCACACAGGTTCAACTAGAGAAAGAGTTGGACATAAAGAATGCTCTGCACAGGAAAAAATTACTCTATGCCATTGAATCAGAGCGAAGCAACGGCGCTGGATTTCTCGGTTCTCACAAGGTTGCAGTAGATGTTATTACAACTTTTTCGAGTTATCTGAGAATGAAGATACTTCATTCTCAGATTTTCTTAGATGAGAAAATCTCTTTGAGAATAAAGATTTTTTCTAATATTTCGCAGATGGATAATGCAGCCGTGTTACGGTGGCTAGACGATATTGGACTGCCGCAGCACAAGGAAGCTTTCCACAATGCCAAGATCGATGGTAGAGTTTTACATAGATTGACCACAGAGGATCTCTTAAACCTTGGAGTGACTGCACAGTTGCACGCCGCCAGTTTAAGACGTGGAATTCAGGTACTTTGTTACGTACAATGTTATGATTAATAGCATAAACTTTTATATTCAGAGCTACATGATATTGTCCGCAGAACACTAACAGTAACGTCAATGTTATAATTTCCTTCTCAACAATATAACTGTTATGTACAGCATGTATTATAACATATATTTATATTATTGAGTGAGAAATTATAATATTGATGTGGTATTACTGTTAGCTTGTGTTCTATGGGATATCGACCATCAATTTTGAGTCAATATTTGAAACGAGATGCAAATCGTGTAGGTTTTACGAGATTTGAGTTTCGAGTTTGACAATTTGGAAAGAAGATCTATGACTGGGAATGGTGCCGATGGTACAAACGTGAGTCTCTGGACAAATCATCGTGTAATGGAATGGCTACGAGTCGTGGATCTTGCAGAGTACGCGCCGAACATGCGCGGCTCTGGTGTTCATGGCGGTTTGATAATCCATGAAGGTCGATTTACTTCCGAGCTGCTTGCTACGTTGCTCAGCATTCCACCGGCAAAGACTCTACTTCGTAGACACCTAACGACACATTTCAATCAGATTCTCGGCAGAGAGGTAGTTCAACAAAAGCGAGAGATAGAGAGTACGCTTGGATTCGTTCCATTGACGCTTACCGCTAGATTAAAGGTGCGTTATATTTTTCGTTATCTTCTGCTGAAGAATACGATAAAATCTTGCAATCTTGTAATTATTTCATATATTTATCTTATCACGATATTAATACTTTTTAACAGTAAATGATTATTATATTTTATCTAGGTACCAAAGAAATCTCAATTCACATTGAAACGCAAGAAGAGTAAAAGCGAGATGGATTTCGGCAATTTGGTTTGTCCATTGGAAGCGTCACCACCAGGTACCCCATCAACGCCCTCGTCAACACCGGGCAGTCCTAACTTGAACTCACCCACATTCTAACCACAATTTAAAGCTTCATTCGGGTAATCATCTAAACTAACTTGTAAGTCTAACTCGACTAATGATATTAATGATCGTATTACGATCGTAAGATTTTATAAATTTTGTACATCATATTTTCATTTCTGGAAAAGCTTATTTTTTGTTAAATACTTCATCTTGAGTATAAACAAGGTATAAAGATTATATGAAAGGTTATTATATATATATATATATATATGTGTGTGTGTATATATATGTATATTCGTATGAAATATATCATATATCGGACTGTAAATTAAAACTATTAGCTTATATCATGTAACTCTTTTACATCGATATTGCTTATATTATTATCCATTTTCATTCATTTCTTCATTATAATTCATATTTTGTCTTTTTATCAAAAGCTTTTTATGAAGACATCGAATCCTATATAGCGCTATTATTAACCATTTCGAATATTTTTTTATTTTCTATGCTTTAATTTTATATACTTAAAAGAAATAATATCCCTTTTAGACTTGGAGGATACTGGGCAAAGGAGAATTATAGGTTGCATATGAAGTGTATGAAAAGACATATTTTAATATTAAAACAATGGATATATACATATCCAAACAACTCTGAGACAACGCGCGAAGACATACTAGAATCATCTGGGACCAGGTTATCCATATCGTAAAGTACATAACCACATCGAAATGTGCATTTTGATAAGTTGCATAAACGAGAGTTAACTCTGACACCGCCAAAGTTTCATTAACGCCAACTAAAAGATTTGATAAAAATTAACAGCTTTATAGGCAATAAATATTTTTACTACGAATCATTAAATTATGTATAGGTATTATATAGGTATACCATAAATTGAAAATAAATATTAAATTTATACTTATTCTCCATTTCTTTGTTCACTTTTAGCTCTTGTGTAAGAATATATCATCCAATCAATTGTCTGTTATATGTTTTTATTTCTTAGGAAAAATGGAATATTTTTATGCAACACATCTGTCTTGAGTGTAAAAATAATTGTAACTTTTACATTTTTTACACAAAAAAATGTTTATATAATTATGTATTAATTTTTTTCAACCAGTTTTATCAATAATTTTGTTAATTATTTTGTTAATACATCATTTAATCATTATTAACGTGTCTAACTTTATACATATCTTATTGACGATTCGATTGTCCACATTACTAAAAAAAGTGGCAAATTTAATATAAAATATTCTCATTGGTAGTGTGTGTATGTGTATGTGTATGTGTGTATGTGTGTGTATATGTGTGTGTATACACAGGGAAATTACTAAGCACTGGCCAATGTAAATAGATGTGAACTAACGGAACTCTTCTATTATTTTATATCACTTCTTACAGTAATATAAAATAATAATAGGAAGATTTGTTAATAAATGAAGTATGCAGTATATATTGATACAATTCAAAGAAAATGAAAATACACTATTTTTTTAATCAAATATGGTTCTTTTGCGGCAGACGATAATCAGTTGTAAGTTGGCGCAAATCTACCTTATTGACCGTCACATTTGAAGCATTTCCGTCAATTTGCAACTGGCGGAGCTTTCCAATGCGCATGCGTAATGTACATTTTAATGGATTTGCATTGGCAGGACTGTTACGACTTTTCCCAACTTTTCCTTCATTACTTCCTCGGGATGGTGAGTGCTTTTGTATCGTGCTATCTCCAGAGTAATCCAGCGATATCGAAGACATCGTCACATTATTCATAACTTATTTCCATTAAACATACAATTAAGGTCATCGTGGATAATTTTCTGCATTTATTACACTCGCGAAGAGAATGTTACGATATATCTTTACTAGATCGGATAATGTTAACCTAAACGATCCTTATTTCGTATTGAATAACATAATCGAAAGCAGTTTTCGAATCAATCGATAATTTTAACGTTAGTCATCATTGTGTATTGTTAATCTTTTGCATTACTTTGTTATGTTTACCTAGTCTACACACAAGAAGAAGACCAGGAAATTACGTGGACACGTGAGCCATGGCCACGGCCGTGTTGGTAAGTTTACCCGGTATAATTTGTTGTAGCTGTAACATGTGCGTAAAATAAATAAAATAGTATTAGTAATATAATAAATGGTGCTAGTAAATGAAACATAGCACGATATATAATTATGAATTTAAGATTAAAATTTCACATCCTTGTCTTCGAAAAAAGGAAATTAATTTTTTGTTAATGTAGAATATTCTTTGCAAAATTTTAACTAGAGTTCTTATCAATCAAAGTTTTTAGATGAAATAAAAAAATGCTCCATTTTTTGTATGTATATATATGATTATTATTGTATATATATTCTTCTATCACACATCTTGACTTTTGTATTTTGATTTAACTTTTGATATAAATATTTTTCTCTCTTTATATAGATATAGATACATTAATATATTGATTTATATATTTTTTTATTTGTCATCTTTTAGGCAAACATAGAAAGCACCCAGGTGGTCGCGGTAACGCCGGTGGTATGCACCATCACCGAATCAACTTTGACAAATATCATCCTGGTTATTTTGGAAAGGTAAGAATACATCTATATGATGTTGCACTACAAAGATAGCTATAGCTCTTTTTAGCTTCTTGCATGGTTCACTTTTCCTCTTTTTCTTTCAATGTTGGAAAAAAATAAAGAGATGAGACGAACAATGCAAGAAGTTCAGCTAAAAAAAAAACAGATCTTATGTATCAAATGATGAGATTTCAATTTTCACCGGCGAACTGAATCATATTGATTGTATTTGTATAATCTGAATAATTTCTAATATATAAATATGTTATTTGAAAATTTACATCAAATTGACTAATTGATACTTCTTCAATTTATAGCTCGGTATGAGGAATTATCATCTACGACGCAACACCAAATGGTGTCCCACTATAAACCTAGACAAATTGTGGACTCTGGTCTCTGAACAGACGAGATTGAAGTACAAAGATGTTGAAGGCAAAGCGCCTGTAATCGATCTTGTAAAAGCGGTAAGTGATAGACTTTTTTGTAATGTCAATTTTATGTACACTGGAACTTCATAATAGCGTTGTGAGGTTCACTATTAAAGTTTCAGTGTATTATATTTTATTTTAAATATTTATATTTCCTCATATGATGATTTGCAACGGGCGGACTGAAAAGTGCTGTACAACACTTATATTCCTGTTGAATGTTGCATTCTGATTATAAAATATTTAAAAAAAGATTGTATAATAAAACACGACAATTCAATCGTGTTTGCACTTGTATTTCAGCATGTGAAGTATATAAATACTTATTGATCAATATTAACTTTTTTCAGGGATATTACAAACTCCTAGGAAAGGGACGTCTGCCAAAGCAACCTGTTATCGTAAAAGCTAAATTCTTCAGTAAACAGGCAGAGGACAAGATCAAGGCAGTTGGTGGGACATGTGTTTTGTGCGCGTAATCATTGAGTATGTTAATTTTCCTTTAAACTTTTTCTTCAATGATATCTTTGTTATTATGATGATTCAGCAACGGGCGGTCTGAAAAGTACTGTACAACACTTATATTCCTGTTGAATGTTGCATTCTGATTATTATAAAATATTTTTAAATATTATTTTATATAAACAAAATGCTAATTTATACGTTTTGTTTTCAGAATATCAATCTCTCCATAAACGTGTATCTTGCAAGTACTCAAATTTTGATGAAATCTGTGAAATAGACGATCAGCATTAATTTACAGAGAATGTATTTCGATGAAATGATAAATAAACATTTTTTTAATCATATTTCTCTCGTTCCTTTTTTACAATTTGTTTTAGAATTATAGTTAGATCTTCATTTATATTACACAAGCCAAACATACATTCTTAAGTTTCATGATTTAGAATAAGATCAATCCCTTATAACATGTTGGTAGCAAAGATCTAAACACTAACATGAAAAAAATTTATATAAATATGTTGCGCATCCCGCCAGATTCCTTATGCTAAGTGAGGTGGTGGTGGAGGTATTTGCATTCCAGGTGCCAAGAGAGCTGGCGGCGGTGGTACCGGATTAAACATAGGCGGTCTGGGCGGAGGTGGTGGAACAGGCACCATCGGGCCTAATCCTGGTCTTATCAGAGGAACTGGTGGTGGCGGTACTTTACCCACAGACGGCTTCTCGTTCTTAAATGCAAATTGCAAGAAAAATTGTTTTGTGTCCTTGTTCCAGTGAGTCCAAAACTTTCCCTCTGCCTTTTCCACTTCCCTGCTAGGAACCTGTAACATTGATTATGTGAATAAAGAAAAGCTTTTCTACTATTACTACTTTTAAATATCACTTATATTAAACAAATAAAAGTTTCTGTTTAAATTATTCAAACGTATTCAATGGAATGAATGACCTAATATTCAAATAGAAAAAGGTGTGAGAATATAGAAATAAGCACACAAATAAATGAAAAGGGCTACATTTAATCAAAATGGATCTTGTCCAATATTTTTGCATGAATTTTACAATCAGTTCATGTAAACTCTACGCCGATTGTTTGCCGGTCTTGGATATGTTTCGATTTACTTGTACTATTCACTTGTACTTGCGCTATTCTGATAAGTCAAATATATATGGGGGGGGGATGATTAAGAAAATTCTATTTGTTCTAATTTAATTAAGTGATTTAAAAGTAATATTGCAAAATCAACAAGTAATTTAATAATACTGATGTTAATAAACATCTTCAGAAATAATCATACTTTGAAGGCGATAGTCTCATACGGCTCAGCTGCAAACAGCAGATACTGCCACTTGCGATCTGGTGGCTCGACCCTTTGCTCATAGGCGGACATGAACCTGTGTCGCGGTATCACATTGTCCGCCACCTCTGGGTAATCTACTTGAAACAGCAGGCTCTGCTGACCAGACTCCGGGTCACGCTGCTTGGTGACTCGGTAACCAGGTCGACCGATCTTCACGAACTTTTTCGGCTCGACCCGGGGCTTCTCTGGTGCAAGGGTTTGTGGCGCTTCCTTGGCTTCTTTCGCAGCTCTCCTGGCTAAATTGGCTTGATGTTTCTTACCCTGGGTGTGCGCTAGATAACTACCCTCATTGTTATGTAAAGTGAGACACAACTTGCATTCGTACGAGCCCAGGTGATTTTTCATAAAATACGGATCTTTGTTTAGATCAATGGTCTCCAGGGCGAGCTGACGGAGACGCTCCCGGCGGTCGCGATTGCTCTCCGACCAGGAGGCGACGCCGCCGCCGCCAGTTTTGCCGCCAGGACGATTTTGGAAATCCATTGTTGCTCTCCGAGAGTAAGTCGCGTCGATAGGAGGATGAAAATCGTTCTTTGCAAATACAGATACTCGTCAACGTTATTGTAAATACATCAATAACCTCACTTAGGTTTGCTTAGTTTAATATAACCTATGACCGCGTTTCACGATGTTATCAGATAATGGCCGAAGCACAGACTCTTGCATAACGCATAATGCATAGTGCATAAGGGAATCGACCAATCGAAATTCTTCTTTTCCATGGAATGGAAGGAAAGGAAAGATTCTGATTA
>NW_017257851.1:18153-19323 GCF_001594055.1 Mycetomoellerius zeteki | reverse complement strand
GCGGCAAAGCCGCCCCGAACAAAACAAAAATAACATATCCTACCCGCGTGGAACCTAACCGCGTAGAAGTTACAGTCTAGACAAAGTCCACTTGGAATATTCCTAATCCAGTGAAGACGGTGGGATGTGAGAACAGTCTTTTTAAAAGCACTATCCTCACATCTCCAATTCATGGGTTAGGAATATTCCAAGCGAACTTTGTCTAGGCTGTAACTTCTATGCGGTTAGGTTCCACGCGGGTAGGACGTTATTTTTTTTTGTTCGGGGCGACTTTGCCGCCCTAAACCCAAGCATTACTGTTTACACACTCCACTGTCCACATGGGTTATGCCCGTGTCACACTACGCATTGGAGATTGAGGATTGCGAATTAAGGATTAGAATTCGACCAATCAAGTAATTTTAAGTTTAATCCATTTCGTTCTAATTGGCTGAATTCTAATCCTCAATTCGCAATCCTCAGTCTCCAATGCGTAGTGTGACACGGGCATTACGGACTCTACTGTGATTGGTCAATTCGCTTACTGCTTACGTTTTATTGCTTAAGTTTTTTTGTGTGCTATGGCCTTTAATGCGGGGTCTACAATAGAAGTCGTAGCGGTCGTAGGGTCTTAAGTCGTAGAAAATTTACCAATCACAGTTGAGTATTCTTCTCATATTTGACTGTGATTGGTCAATTTTCTACGACTTAAGACCCTACGACTGCTACGATTTCTATTGTAGACCCCGCATAAGGCCATCACACGTACAAAAATTTTAGTCGTAATCGTAAGGTCGTAAACAAATCGGCCAATCACAGTCGAGCGTTTTTAAACGCGAGATCGTAATTTTGATTGTGATTGGTCGATTCTGCTTACGATCTTATGATTACGACTAAAATTTTTAAATGAGGGGAAAGGAATTTTAGCTCCTATTGTTTTGATTGGTCAAATTTCAATCTTTCAATCTTCAATCTCAATCTTCAATGCCTAGTCTGATTCCGGCCTAATGGTTTATTCACACTGGACGCGGAATGCTTATCGCGCGGCAAAATGCGACGCGGTAATCAATGGTCGCGTTCAGCAGACTCAACTGTTGCGGAGCGGATCAATGAGCTCTCGCTGCTATTGGATGATCTAAAAGAATACACCAATAGCAGTGAGCGCTCACGGATCCGCTCCACAACAGTTGA
>NW_017257851.1:2161-17265 GCF_001594055.1 Mycetomoellerius zeteki | reverse complement strand
GAGGGGCATTCATAGCCTGAGATTCAATCAGGATCAAGGTAAATTTTTTTTTAATTTGTAGTTTAATTTGTAGTTTAATCCGCAAAATACATTCTTTTTTCTTTGGCATTGAGTTTTTTTTGTAGTTACTCCCATCAGTTGGTGGGATTTGTGTATCTTTTTATCTTCTTAAGACTATATGACACCTAAATATAATCTTTCTTATACTGTTCTTGTAGTTTAAATTATTTATTTTTAAATATATATTTTTTTCCAACTTTTTTTGTATAATTGATTGTGATTCCTATCTTGATTAGACAGAAATATACTCTTACTTTCCTCTAATCCAGGCCTGTCCAATTTGAACTCAGGAGCCAAAACACAAAGCTATCGACGCAAAAAATTCAATGTGGGTAAGATTTCGCAAACTGTAAAGTGTTGATATGCATCTAAGTAATGGTTATCAACACTTTATAGTTCCTAAAATCTTACATTGAACTTTTTTACGTCGATGGCTTTGTGTTTTGGCTCAGGAGCTCAAATTAGACAGGCCTGCTCTAATCATTTCCAAAGCTTCTTATCATCATTTCTTTCTGATTATCATATTTATGATACTAAGGATTAAGATAATCTCTCTTTCCTAGGTTGTTTTACGTGTTGCATGGAATCTGGACTGAGAATCTATAATGTCGACCCATTGGTTGAGAAGGCGCATTTTGATAATGATTTAATGGGAAGTATCTCCATGGCCGAGATGCTCTGGAGAACAAATGTGATTGCCGTGGTAGGTGGTGGGAATCGTGCTAAATTTGCTGATAACACTGTTCTGATTTACGACGATCTATTGAAGAAGTTTGTCATGGAAGTCACCTTTACCAGTATCATTAAAGCAATCAGATTGCGAAGGGACAAGTATGGAATCCTCTTTTGTTCTCTCATTGTAAATTCTTGTATATTATATGTCTCCTCTATAGAAAGATATTCTTATGTTGTAGAATGATAGTGGCACTGCAGCGAGAGATACATGTCTTTTCGTTTCCTACGCCTGTCCGAAGGTTGTTAACACTTGAAACTAGAGACAATCCAACAGGCTTGGTAGAAATAGCGACGTTCGCGACAGCGCAAAGGCAATTGCTAGCCTTTCCTGGGCATAAACTTGGTAGTGTACAATTGGTGGATCTTGGAGCTACCGAAGCTGGTAGTTCCAGTGCACCTGTTACTCTTTCAGCACATCAGGTATTTCTTGCTACTTGCATTTTCCTCTTTCAACATTATAAAAATTTACATGGTTCAATTATTTTAGAATTTATTTTTAATTTTTATTTATATTACAATTACTGAAGTACTAAGCTATCCAACATCCCAATTGGTATTTTAATAAAATGAGATATGTTTTATTATTTTATTTATTATCGTATCCATATATGTTGCAATAACAATAGGGTGCACTGGCATGTCTGGCAGTTAATGGAAATGGGACCATGATCGCGACTGCATCTGTTCAGGGAACTTTAATTAGAGTGTGGGATTCTGTACGCAGGAGTTTATTGGTTGAATTAAGGCGCGGTGCTGATCCTGCTACTCTCTATTGGTTAGTATACAAGATTAATATCTAACGTTATAGCACTTTACCATAGTGCAATTAATATTAATTTTTCAGTTTTTTAATGTTTCTTAATATTTTTTTTCATTTAGCATAACATTCAGTAGAGATTCGGAATTCTTGTGTGTTTCGAGCGATAAAGGAACAGTTCATATATTTGCTCTGAAAAATACGAGTTTGAATCGACGATCCACGTATGTAGATTATATCATTTTTTAAATAAAGGCTGTGTTCAGTAGAAAACACAGCTTTATAACTATTTTAAAACTGTAATATGATTATTTAATATATTTCCATAGATCCATGAGGAATATTTAGATACATGATTGGTATTTGCATTTAAATCACATTAAAGAATTTTAAGCGTTATCAGACTAGAGATTGAGATTGAATTGAAATTTAATTAATCAGAAGAAAGAGAAAATCAATCTCAAGTTTAGTGAACTTTGCTTTGATTAAATTCCAAATTAATCTTAATCTCTAATTTAATCGCGGCTTTACATCAGTTGTAATGCTACCTTTCTATTTAATGTAGCCAAACAACTTTCCATTTGTTGTTATCTCATTTATCTCAGCTTTTCAAATATGGGGTTCTTGGGCAATTACGTCGAGAGTCAGTGGGCATTAGCTACCTTCACAGTACCTCCAGAATGCGCTTGCGTTTGTGCATTTGGGACACACAATTCTGTGATAGGTACTGTATTTATTTTGCGAAAAATGTCGCTGATACACTCTGTTTCTTTCTTTATATTTTTATTTTTTTTTTGTAATTTCAGCTGTATGTATGGACGGAACGTTTCACAAATACGTCTTCACCGCGGAAGGTAATTGCAATCGACAAGCATTCGATGTCTTTCTCGACGTGTGTGATGACGACGATTTTTAATATGAGGCCTATTACGTATGCATGTGCGTATAGTTATATAAGGCTATATACTTGCAACGAAATTTCTAGTCGGTTTACGAATGAAATTTCTTGTATGTGATATAATTGTACAGGTAATCGAATCGCTAATTACTTACGTAGAAAGCACATAAGTCATGGAAAAATCAGTGTTCTATGGAGTCTTCATACAATACAATCTTTTTTTTATGACTTATGTACTTTCCATAATTATACAGTTTTAATAAATATGAACAGACATTTATATTATATATTTTGTATAGCAAACAATCTATTTAACTTTATATCTATATTACCTATCCTTTATAGAATTTTTAGGAATATAAAAAGAAACTGCATAACATCATAACATGTAATTAACATGTTGAATAATTTTACAAGAACTTTCAACAAATTTTACAAATTTAAGTTATGAAGGTCTATCTGAGAAGGCTCGTTCTCGAATTCTTTCTGAAAAAAAAGTTAATCCAGATAATTAACTGTGCACATTTGATTGTTTATTAATAGTCTGAAGGTAGATATATACTGTATGGTTCAGGATTCAGCATGGGTCGTATCATAGTAACGTAACAACACAAACCAAAAAATCCAACGAAACCTCCAACAAATGCACCATACCTTCATCCTTTCAAACGCATAATTCCCAACGGATCTATAAGTACAAAAATCAAATACATTAAAATACATGATTTAATTTAAAGCAAACGGAAACTCTGCTCTAATCATTAGAAACAGGATCATGCCATATATTTTAAGATTACGTTTACATGGAATTTTTACATATTGTTTAAGTGTTAAGTTTATACATTTTTTTATATAGACAGTACAAGTAATGTACAATATATAAATTATTATAAATCGGATTACACAGTACAGAAAAAAGTAATTATGTTTCATGATTGTTAATATGTCTAACTTTAGTACTGATAAATAAAAATATATAATAGAGATAGAAGTTTCAGAGATTACAGTCTAGTGCAAGGATAAAAAAAACAGGCATAGATTGTTTATGATGACACAAAATATATTTACACTATATACATATAGATGTAAATTATTATTTATATTTTAATGTAAAATGCACATTCCTGATTCAAATATATTTGACTTATTTCAATAATATATTCTTGAACACAGCACACCGAGATTTAATTGTGATAACGTCACTAAAACATCGCATCGGGTCCATCGAGTCTTACCACGAAAATTATTTTGTGTTTAATTGATCATTAAATAATCTCTGATTTTTGTTTTGAGTTTTATTTACAGCATTTATAGAATCGTTAATGTCCCATACTTGTTTTCGAGGTTATGTCTCACAGTGCCAAATTGTGCCGATAGATGGCGAAAACCTGTAATTTTGTATGTTTCTCGTTAGTACACGTGAATGTATTACTTACTATATAAGCAATATTGGAAGAGTCTGTCATTGTACTTGCTTCGGCAGTACATATACTAAAATTGGAACGATACAGAGAAGATTAGCATGGCCCCTGCGCAAGGATGACACGCAAAATCGTGAAGCGTTCCACATTTTTTGCAGTTTTATATACTTATTTTCTATTTATTTAGTATCAATAAAATTGCATGTAATAAAATTGATAATTTGCCTGATAAGTTAAATGTTCTAATGATTAAACTGACAAGCAACAATTATATTTTATGATGCTATATCTATTGTTAATAGTTATTACAAAAGAATCAATATTTAGTAATGTTTTATTTAAATGTGTTAGAGTGTATGTATGTTTATATATCTTACATGAAACTTTTAGGCCTGTTCTTTTTGGTTGAACTTTTGCACTAGTTCAGCTTTCTTTCTTTTCTTTTCAGGAGGGAAGAAGAGGAACAAAGATGAATTGGTGCAAAAGTTCAATCAAAAACAACAGGTCTTTTGTGTCAGTGTCATTGAAAAATATTGACATATAAATATAGAAAAAGAGAGAGACACTCCAATCTATAATTTCCTTTAAAAAATTGTTTTTTAATTTATAAATTATAGAATACTATACTAATAAAATTGATTCGCGAAAAACCATCAATTATACATCAATAAATGTGAAAAATTTATGTACAATCATTTGAATGCTTTTTACATAAAACATTTTAAAGTTTTTAAATATTATAGTAACGTTTTATTGTAGTTTCGTTAATAAGTTTCTAGGAGTAATATTTAGCAAGTTTATTTATAAAAATTTATTAATTTTAGGATAATGGCTTAAAAACGACAATAATACAATTCAGTCATTGAGCTGATATTGCGTAGTTATTACATCTCATATATACGTAGTTTCATAATTTATTATTAAATTTATTTAATTGACAAGATCAAAATTCATATGATTCTATCAATTTCGATGGGAATACACTTGTAAGTGACATTTATTAACGACAATAGAGTAACAATTAACAATAAGAATTAAGGTACTTCGTATCGAAAGTGAGTAAATTAAATTTCCATCGAAATTGCGGCAATTCTTTTAGCGTAATCATTTATTTGGCCGTATTCTACAGAATATGTTTATTTTGTAACTGTTGGAAATTTTCTTCGTGCTCTGATTAAATTATACTTTTAGATCTAGAGGAATACTTTCTATTTCAATCTCAGCGAAAAGAAAACTTCCAACTATTGTAAAATAAACATTCTGCTGAACGCGGCTAATATGTATATGTACAAGTGCGACATATCAGGATATTCGGGAGTGTCGTATCACCGATATGTGAACACCAGTGAACGCTGTAGAAGGCGCGGCGTCTCGATCTCTTTGCATTTACAGCATGATCGCGATAATTGAAGTAGATGCGTAAGCGTATCGTGCGGATTAAGTGACGACCGAGTCGGGAAAGATCCCCAGGAGCGTCAGTTTATCGATAACGGGGTGCTCCGTCACTCTCGTCGGTGAGTATCCTGAACGCCGGTGTCACGAGAGGTTACGTCCGCGAGCGGGACAAATGAATCGATTGTGGTAGTGGGAACAGAAAGGTAAGGGATCATGTCGAGAAAGTGGTTGTCGAATTTCGCGCTGGCCGGTACCATCAGGCTGCTGATAATGAACTCCGAGTACCAGAGGATCATCGGCAATCGTGTCGAGGTGTCGACCGCCTTAAACTCTTGGAAGAGAGGTTAGTTCTCCAGATCCTGCTTCGGTACACTCTTCAGTCGTACAGGAGCACATAGTTTTGTTCGCAATTGTGCTCGACTGCTTTTATTTTAATTAAAAATTATAATATTAACACCCCAGAACTGTCGATATCTACTTTCTACTATTTAACCCTTTGGAGCTGACGTGGATCTATTGAACCCACTAGGTATACAGTGATCGTTTGGATAACAAATATTCTGATGAGTAAAAATAATTCAACTTTCTCTGTGAAGTAATGTTAATAGATAATAAAAATATTTAAATATACATAAAAATACATAAAAATAGTAAGATAATAAAATATACATTATATTTGAATTTATTACTGCTAGTTCTTAATTCTTGTATCTATTATTGAAATAATTATTGTTATTAAAATAACTTTTCAATACATTCTTTTTTATATGAATTATATCACTTGTTTTTTATTCTTTTGAAATTAATCGATACCTTTTTAGTTAACATTAATTAAATAGGTCTCACAGTGTCAGTAACTGTGTCAGATTTTGACATTAACTTTGAAGAATTAAATATCATTTTGATTAATTAAGAACAGAATGGTTTCATAATTATGAGACTTGATGTGTTTTTGGTTTTCTAGTAACTGAAGGAGTTTATCTACATAAGTTTGGCATAGACCCGTACGAGGGAGATCTATTTCACGAGACTCCAATCGGCTTGTACGTATTCACTCTGATGCAGGAGTACTTACCTCAATGGGCATTATTTCTACTGTTCGTTATCGTTGATTTAACGACTGCCCTGTGCCTCGCTATTGCAGCAAAACATTACGCAATTGAGTTGGTCGGTACAATATAGGAATTTAAATTTGTCTAGTTTAAAATCTTCTTGATAAAAGTACGTGATATTTATTTCAACTTAAATTACAGGCAACGAAAAGGAAAGAGGAAAAGGATGAGAATAAAAGGCTTAGTAAAGATGTTCCCAATACGTCTGCTCTGTACGTTTCTGCAGCGTATCTATTTAATCCTTATATAATACTAAATTGCATTGGCCTAACAACTACGGTTTTTACCAATCTACTCTACTCGATCGCGCTGGTGTCAATGACGAGACGCTCTGTGCTTTGGAGTTGCGCATCGATAGCGTTATTGACGTTGCAAGGACTCTACCCCATGTCGCTTATGGTACCGGCAACTATTTACGTCGCCACTACGGCGAAGAACAGAAAAATCGGTATCATTACGATGCTAATCGTATTTACGAGCATCCTGGCGATCCTATTCGCCGTTTCTTACTGCATCATGGGAAGCTGGTCGTTCTTGTGGAGCACCATTGGTTTCATTCTAACTGTTCCAGACTTACGTCCGAATATCGGACTGTATTGGTACTTCTTCACAGAAATGTTCGAGCATTTCAGATGGCTTTTTATCGCGTCCTTTCAGATAAACGTCAGTTTATTGTACATAGTCCCTCTAGCGCTACGGTTGCGACGCGATCCAATGTTATTGGCATTTTCCTACCTAGCGATAGCTGCCATATTCAAATCTTATCCGTGCATCGGAGACGTTGGCTTCTATATATCTTTACTGCCGCTATGGAAACACTTGTTTCAACGTGAGTTTAATTCGCGATATTTTCATTGTATTATTAAGAACGGGACGAATTATTCTAATACATCATACTTTTTTTTCTAGATATGCAACAAGGATTCATTGTAGGTTGTTTTTTACTGTTTTGTACGGTCTTTGCCCCAACTGTGTGGCATCAGTGGATCTATTCCAGATCGGCGAACGCCAATTTTTATTTTGGAGTAACATTGGCATTCGCTATAGCACAAATCTTCCTTCTGACGGACATCTTATTCGCTAGCGTAAAATACGAGTTCGCAGTTCAGCACGGTATTGATAAGAAAATTAACGGAAATGAGGCTAAACTGCTACTCGAGTAAAATAGGTTTTTTTAGAGCGAAATGTACAATCCCCTGCCGATGAACAGTGACAAGTGATACATGTCTTTGAATCATTACCATGTGAAAAAATAAATAGTTTTTTACAAAAAAATTTGTTTTTATTTCGATCGATTGATGCATGCATTTATTTTTTTAAATGCTTATAATATCACAGTACAAACTTTCTTTTAAACCTTGTTTATTTCTAAAATATATACTAAAACAATTTAGTAATTTATAATTAAAACCATAAACCATATGTTCATGATTAAAAAGATCAAGAATTTTTTATACAATATTCAGATTATATAATGACGATGCAAAGCTATATAAAAAAATCATATATAAAACTCACTATTATCATTAAATAACAATTATTGTACATTAATTACATTCCTATAGTTCTACACTCGTAAAAATATTTTGTGATATGAGCGTACTTATTATAATGCCCCCGAAAATATTTATTTTAAAGAAAATATTTCACTTAAATGTATGATTACGATGCATTTAATGCTATAAGTGCTTGGAAGCATTGATAATGCCTCCAAGCACTTATAGCAAATTAATACTTCATAATACTGATGTTTATCAATATTTTCAATTATTGAAATGATGGAACTTGATACTAAATATTGTCAAGTAATTTAAAAACAATGATATTTAACTGTTTCATACTTAAAATAACTTCCATCTTTCTGGTAACTTAAAAACAGTGACTCCTAACTGTCTTGCACTTACAAAAGACCGTACGTCTCTTGCACGTCAAGGGGAGTTACGATTTTGATGAGCTTTTAATATATTGTTTTGTAGATGAAAATAAAGGTCTACAATATAACATATTAAAAGATCACAAAAATCAGAGAACACTTGAGCTCCTTCCTTTGTTAATATTTCATAAGTGGCATATTATGCCTCATATTTTGATCTAATTAAAATTAATATAATGAAGTTTCTAAGTTTTTCTTTTAGCCCTTTAAATTTTCCCATTTCTTTGATCCACTTTGTATTAATAAAATAGTACATTACACTAAATAAATGTACAATATACATTTTGCATTCGAAATGTACAATAAATCTCCATTAAAAATCTATATTAATCAGTCGTTATTTTTGATCGGTCATTAAAATCAAGCTTTCCATTTTATGTACAAGTACGTCGAATAATGTTACAGTTTTTCTTTTTCCTTCGTTCTCGGTAACGGATAAGTTTGTTGCACTTGAAGTACTGCTATCATTACATGAATAAGCTTGAAGATTGTCCATTAATTTTGCTACTTTACTGTTCTTCTTTAACGGCAACTGTTTAAATGGAACATATCCGTTGTGCTCTTTACAATAGTCCCACAATAGTTTCCAATGTTCGTTTGTGCGTAGTATTTTTGGATTTCCTATTATTATAGTAAGCGCTTTTGCACGTGTTAAAGCAACATTAAATCTCTGCAAAGAATATATATAACTTTTTACAATGTACATACGATATATTATATATAGAACATAATATAATTTTATAAAAATGTATGGCAATTGACTCATTGTTAGCTGATCCCAAGTCTGATCCTAACTCTCAATTTATGTATAATCTTGAAAGGTTGATGTGAATATTAAATTATCAGCATAGGAAAATGAAATGAATCGTAACCACATTAAAATAGGAACTCATATCATATACAAGTAACTAGTATATTAAACTTTCTTTCTCTTTTATATGTAAAATTGGTTTATGTAAATATATTAGCACATGCACATCAAATACCGTAAAAATTAAATAAATTATAACAACTGTTGGAATGTCGTGTGGCTCCGTGTGAGAGGAATGGACTTGTAACCGACAAGTCGTGAGTTTATATCTCGTATCCCGTATATACAGAAAAAATTCGTAATCCGTACTAATTTACAGAAACTCTTTAAATCTAGGTAACTAACTAAGTTCAGACATAATGGTGCCACTCATCTCCCACATAACTATTATTACTATAACATACTATTAGTGCTCATACTTGATAGTACATGAAATCAATAACATACCTTTGGATTAGACAAGAAACCAATGTGCTCTTTGCTATCGTGTTTGAAGATTTTAGATCGTGCTGTTGATAATATTATCACATTTCGTTCTTGTCCTTGAAATGTTTCAACTGTTCCCACAGTTATATCTTTCAAACCCATAGCTGCTAAGTGATGTTTAATGTACAGCTGTTGTTGTGTAAAAGGCGTTATAATCCCAATGTCCTTTGGTGCTATCTTGCATTTCTTAAATTTAGTATTTATCAGTATATCTACGTATACCAATACTGCTAGTATTTCATCTATGTTATAGACACTGCAAATATGTTACGTTTATGTTAATACAATATCAAGTATATATAAAAGTAGTATATAAGTATAAAGTAGATAAGTATATAAGTAGATAAATATAAAAAATCAAGTGTGAATTTGAAATAGGAAGGTTGCGGAAAAGTTGTGGAACTTCGGTATTAATAAGTATGTAAAAAAGTTTGCAAGTCGGAAATTCACTTCGGGAAGAGAAAAGATCAGTTCGATCGAATCATTTTTACTATCGCTGATCAATCCTCAAAGTTTCGAAATTTTAAGTGAAATTGTGTACTAAAAAATCTCTTTTCTTCAAAACTGTGAGGCTTGGTCGAGGATAGTAAAAATTATCCAATCAAACTGATCTTTTACACACGTTAGTATTAAGGTTCCACAATTTTTCCGCAACCTCCCTATTTCAAATTCACATTTTTTATTTTTTCGACATACCCTATTTAAAATTTTTCAGTTGAACTAGGGTAACTGTCCAGATTACTATATCTGTCTCTATTAGTGTGCCTTTGTACTTAAGTAAGCCATAAAGAAAATTAGCACAAATATAAATAACAACATATTTTTTTTATTAAGTTATATTATTGACGTATACAATACCAAAGATAATATTCAATTTTTTAATTATTAAAATACAGCAAACATTTTTCGAAAGATACATATTTAGAGGAATTTATGTGAATCTAGTAGTATCACAAAATTTTAAGTGGATTCTTATTAGTGTGCCCTGTATTGGAGCTGAGAGCGTTGTGTCACGAATATACATTGAAATTGTAAGTATAATTAAAATAATGATTTATGCAATATTAACTTAAATAGTTATCTTACGCATTTACATTTATTATCTGTTTTAATAATTATGTTAAAATGAGTCAAATACAGGTAAATTGGGTATATTAATAAGGCCATCGCTCCTTGGAAGACACACTAACAGGGGCAAAAATATTCTTTTTTTTATCAAAAATATTATGAAACATTATCTTTTTTAGATTAAAAAATATTTAAAAAAAGAAATAACTGAAGAACCGACATTGATTCAAATAAACAAAATTCAAGTTACAATATTTAATAATTGATTCAATAATGAGCAAATTTTGACTTAAAGGCACACTAACAGGGACAGTTGTCTTAATTATAAGAATGAAGGTTCCTGAGTAGTCTCTATGGTCATATTGGATTGTGACGTCATAAATGAGAAATGAAATGTTGAAGTTTCTTGCGCGCCATTTGTAAATAAAGATTAAGAATTAATTCAATACGGTCGCAATGATTACTCAGAAGTCTTAAATCCTGCTTTGAGACAATAAAATTTATATACTTAAACATATCAACCTTAGAGATTCACATCTTTGTTCTGTGCCTAATATTTCTTGAAATATCATGGGAAATTTTTTATTGGGCAACTGCGACCAGTCCAATGCCATTTGCGTATCAGCTCCTCCACAGAACTTCAAATCGTTATAAAATAATTTATTTGACACAAATAAAAGATTTTTGTGACTACGGTAATTTTTTATTAATTTTGTTATATAGTTCGGATTATATTTTCCATTCTGCATTTTATACGGATCACAATCATTCATTAATCTTTCTAGCATAGATGTTCCTGTTAGGATAATAAATAGTTAAAAAAATACAATATAGATTACCATTACGCGACATGTAATACCATTTAGGAAAAACTTACCGAGCAGATGCTCAATTCTCTTGCAACAAACTACAGGTCCTAATTGATAAGGATCACCTGCGATAACAATTTGTGCTTGAAATCCAATCTCTTCATCTTTAGCTTGATTTGTTACCGCGAGAGGAATTAACATATCTGGTTCAGTTGCTTGACTTGCCTCGTCAATAATTATGTAAGAAAAATGATTCTTCCAGAAATTTTTATCAATCAATCTATAATAAACAGTAGATATTGTATATCTTCTAAAAATTTAATTTAATAATATCAATTTGATTGTGAAATATCTTTACATCTAAACAACATTCATATATAAAAATGATTAATTTTGTTTAATCATATAAAAATTGCTATGATTATTGAAAATAAAAATTTAGACTAATGTCTAAAATAATATACACATACACAAAAAATGAAAAGAATATTGAATAATATATTAAACGAATACCTTATAGATGATGATAATGTTGAAATAATAATTTTTTTCAGCAGCAGTATATCTTTTGACAAAAAAATTGTAGTGTCTTCAGCAAAATTCGCACATGGTCGGATTTCTTTATCCACAGACGACCTGTTTTTCAATGAACAAATTCAGTTTATATATTTATGTAACTTTTATCATATTTTATAAAATTTATGCCATAAATAAGCAAAATTGATTAGAAATAAAAATGATATTTAAAGATATAAATTTTTTGTGTGATATTATTTATGTTAAGAATCTCAACATAATAAAAGAAAAGAAAAAAAAGAAATCAAGAAACAAAAATAAAATTTTTACCATTCTCTTGATGGGGCATACATTCGATATATTAAGTTTATTGGAATATGTTTAATCAATCTTTTGGTGATTTCATCAGCTGCTGCATTAGATACTGTGCATACCAATATATTTTTCGTTGGATATTGTCTCACAATCTATTAACCAAAAAATTAAAATGGAAAAAATAAAAAAAAAATTTTTAAATCATTTTATTAGACTCTTTAGATCTAACACAAAGAAATTACCTGACATATAGCCTCAACCAATGTCGCCGTCTTTCCGGTACCTGGAGGACCAAAAATTATATAAGGTGCAGGGCGTGCTGTGTTATTCAATATCTTCATCACTGCTTGTTTTTGTCGTTCATTCTCCTTTATATTAGTATTTATCCATTTAATGTCACTATACAACATATACGTTTATAGTCATAATAACAATATAGTTTCAAAATATAAGTAATAAAACATTCGATTTTAAAACTTACAATTCCACATCTGTGCAATTTGTCTTCAATTGTGGATATATAATCTCACGCCAATTGCATTCACTTATTATTGTTAATGCATAATGACAGCATCTTAATGGCCAATGTTTGCTTTGGAAATTAATATTAAATCTTTTTTCCTTGTCTCTCAATGTTATTGCATTTCTGAATAATATATAAAATTAATATATAATATGTAAAATTAATTCTATCATAATTATACTATAATATATTACATTGTTATAAACACTAAATATATTTCCAAATGTTAAAACATGCAGACGTTAAGCAGTTGCAAAAGACTAAGTTTCTTCAATTTTGCTTCATATAAAGAATTTTGAATAAAAAAAATATCATTCCGTGAGAGAAATAAGTATTCCAAACAAATTCAAGATAACTTGGTAATACATTGCGATACTGCGTTCCTTGGAAAATAAAAACATAAAAGAAAAATATAGAATGAAAAAGAACCAATAATACTTTATCTCAATAAATACAGATAAAGTATATCAAAGTAGAAAGAATATTAATCCATAATAAAAAAAATATTACTTACGCAGGATGAAAGGGCTTCACTGTGACATTATTTTTTAATATTTTTATGATTTTAGCCACAAATGGTCTGTTTGCACGAGCTGTGTTTGTACTTTCATGAAAAATTGCAATATCACCTACTCCAATTAGCTTAGAAGGCTCAATATTTAAAGATGACACATTGATAATAAAGTGGTTTTCTGAATTACATTTCTCAATTGCATAATCTGACAATGTATGCTTTTTCATTTTAAGATCCAGTTCAAATTGTATTAGATACAAGCATATTTTTAATATGATCAAATAATTAGACTCGGTTATTCTTTGTACATTCGACAAACTTTCGATGCACCTTATATAATTATTATATAGATTTGAGCAGTAACTAGAACTCTGTTCTAGATACATATAATTTAATGCGTGCTTTAAATCACTTGGAAAATCAATCTCTGGTAATGCTAATGTTTCTGATACTGCAGGTACTGTACATATCCTAAAAAATTTAATGACATTAAATAACTTAATAAATTAAAATTATAAGTAAAAATTTCTTTTGTATAAAGATATGCAAAACATTAATATGTAATATAAAAGATATTATAAACTGCTCACATTATGTTATATATTATGTTATTTACTAAAATTGCAGTAGCATGTTATTTGTAACATCATTACCGTTATCATTACATTTATAATTTGGTAATAACGTTACAATTTTTCATGATAATAACAATGTCAGGGTTGGAACAGTTTTATTTTTTATTTATGAGTATTTTCATTTTTAAATCATTACATGTTTTTTCATTGAAAAAAGTAACAAGTTACTTTCGAAAAATTAATGTTCCAACTTTGGCATTATTGTTACTATTACGAAAAATTATAAATTACTAAATCATTATTACAAAAAAGTAACGGCATTACAAGTAACGTGTTATCCCTGGTTATATATTATACCACATTATATATAAAAGTTACATATTTTAATCAGATTAAAATGTTATATTTTTAATATCGTAAATAAATATAAATTTTTCTTACATAAGATTCTCGAGCTCATTTTTCTTCTGCATGATGAAAGTATATATTTGTAAAAATCGCTAAATACAAGTATCACGTTAAACCTGAAAACAATTTCATAAATACAGAAAAAATAATATTAAAATGTTTTCTAATTCTGCACAAATACATAATCAACAATCACACAAGAGAATTACGAGCATTTAATGCAAATAGCCATAAATTTTATATCGTAATATGAAGAATGTCCCTAAATGATGAAACTAATACTTTTTTTTACATGATTTGCTCAGGTATATAACGAGAAAATTTTATGTTACTATACAGAATACTTACGTTCATATGAGTTATCGTGATAAAATGAAAGCCACGTATTGCTTCAAAGAATTCTATAGTTACAAAATGCTGATAAGCTACACAATATCCGTAATCTTATCCAGTGTGCTTTATACTGTCGCTGTTACTTGCATTACTAGCAGTTATATTTTACGAATTATGAGGGGACTCCCACTGGGTGTAGGGAGTGCGTTCAAATAAAGCTGCGTTCCGTTGCACACATAAATGCGCATGAGGTGTTACTTTATCCTTGATTGACACTGTGAACAACAAGAATAAAATGATACCTCATACCAATTATGCGTGCAACGGAACGCAGTATAAGTATATTCAGAACAATTCAAACTACTTTTTGATGGAAGAAGATAGATGAAACAACTTGAAGTATGCGCAGTAGCCGCAATAATCAGAATGGCTGCG
>NW_017257851.1:0-1831 GCF_001594055.1 Mycetomoellerius zeteki | reverse complement strand
GCTCCGCAACAATTGAGTCTGCTGAACGCGACCAATGGCTGCGTTCAGCAGAGAAAGCAGCTTTGCAACTGTTGTAAAATTTTTCAATATGATTGGTTTATACGTTTAGATCTGTAAGGAACCAAAAGCAAGAACCAATCGTATTGAAGAATTTTACAACAGTTGCAAAGCTGCTTTCTCTGCTGAACGCAGCCAATGTATCCTAAGAATGGCAAAAAGCAAAAAGCAATTGGACAGAATTGAATCTAAAGCCTGCGGCACACGATGCTTGTTTTCCTCCTGGATTCTTAGCTGGATTATGCCCGTGTCACACTTAACTCCGCGCCATTTTAGTTTATACCGGCGGGGGGGCTACAATGGAAATCGTAGAGATCGTAGGGTCTCAAGTCGTAGAAAATTGACCAATCACAGTTGATTATGCTTCTCATATTCGACTGTGATTAATCAATTTTCTACGACTTAAGACCCTACGACTGCTACGACGTTTATTGTAGACCCCGCATAAAAGAATTAAACTCTAAATTATTCAATAAACAAATTTAGTAGATATGGTATGTATATAATAGATCGATAGGATCGACAGCGTGCGAGATTTATGCGATATCTGCAATAGGAGTCGTAACTCGTCGTAAGAAATTATCCAATTACACTCAAAAGACTTGAAAGTGAGAAGATTAATCGACTGTGATTGGTCAATAAAATGCTTCGAAACCTTTGTAGTTTCAAGTAAACTGCAGCCAAAGTATTTTTCAATAAATTACAGATAACGCAATATAATATACTCCAACCAATGTATATAAAATATTTATAGAACATATATAGCATTTCGCTTTCTTTTGGCGCGCCGTATTAATTTTCGGCGGCGGCGGCGTGGCACGGCGGCGCAAGGGTCTAGTCACACTACGCATTGGAGACTGAGGATCGCAAATTAGGATTGGAATTTAGCCAATTAGAACGAAACGGATTAAACTTGAAATTACCTAATTGGTCGAATTCTAATCCTTAATTCTTTCTCTCGCAATCCTCAATCTCCAATGCGTAGTGTGATACAGGCATTAGGTTGTCTTCCCATGGAGAAAAAAACAACGAAACGGAATATTGACAGAAAAGAGATAGGACGAGGATTATCCTATCTCTTTTCTGTCAATATTCCGTTCCGTGGTTTCTTTCTCCATGGGAAGGCAGCCTTAGATTCTTGCCATCGTATTTGGCTACTGACAGCGTCTGCATTGTAGTTGCTTGCCAATACGGCGGCAAGAATTTATTTTATCTAGCAATCCAGTAAGAAAACAAGCATCGTGTGCCGCCAGCTTAAGACAGAATTTGATTTGTTGACTTTTCACGTGCTGCTAAAATAAGCAATTGGAGTGGAAGAATCACATGAGGTTTGTTCGTGTCGTAAGCTCTAACATGCTCCAATATACTCCTACAATAGCTCCTACTCACTCTATCAAGCGCATTGGAGTGAATAAAAGCCATGACACAAACCTCCTGTAAGTCCGGATCTACAATAGATGTTTTAAGCCTTAAGTCGTAAGAAATTGACAAATTACTCTGGATCTACAATAGGGTTTTACCCCGGATTTACAATAGGGTTTTAAGCCATAAGAAATGGGCAAATCACAGACGATTATTCTCCTCGAATTCGACTGTAATTGATCAATTGCTTAAGGCTTAAAATACCTATTGTAGATTCGGACTTACAGAGGTTACAGTTGGTAGCCCATGCACACTGTAGACGACGCGGAGCAAAATGTAGGCATGGACATCTGTTAAGCAAGAAGACTAGAACCATGGTATAAGACAGTGCTCGGCACTAGATGCACATTTC
>NW_017257850.1:4020-4268 GCF_001594055.1 Mycetomoellerius zeteki | reverse complement strand
CGGTGGCGGTGGGCTTTGAATAAAAGAAACGGTAGACGGTAGCGGATGCACTTATAACAATATATTTAGTAATGGGACGATCACGCGTAACAAACGTACAGATAAGCTAGATATACATGTATACATATATTTACAAAAAAAAGAAAGAACAGCGAAAATAAGCCCGGTCGCAATTCCGGGCGGCGCACTGACGATTACCAGTATACATTTATTCGTTTCGCGGATTCGGCCGGCCAGAGAGAGAACGG
>NW_017257850.1:2484-3166 GCF_001594055.1 Mycetomoellerius zeteki | reverse complement strand
GGGCGCACCGCGCCCTCATCATCGCAACCCACCGATGGTGGGTGCGATGGTATCCGACTGGTGGTCGTCGGGAACGATGCTTTTCTGGGCGCATTCGTTACGTCACCCTCTCCTTTTAGATGTGCCTGAACTCGAGGCACAGACTATTTCCTTTTGATGGACCTCACCATCCCGTTTGCATTAAATCGGATGTGCCACTTAGTGCCTCCGGATCGTGTCTTATATTCGCGGGACACGTGCGGCGAGAAGTGTGGCACATCGATGGTGTGTCCCGGTTCCACCTCGACCGGTATGGGTGGCGGTGGCAGTGGTCCCACTGGCCGGAGTGGCTCCAGCTCTGGACGTGGCGGAACGGTTTTTGGCCTCCTTGTTGGCGGTAGTGGCGGTGGTGTGGCCGTTAGCCAGGCCATTTACTCCCTCCGTTGTCTATCGGATGCTTGCACTACGCATCCCACGATCGGCGGATCTTTGTGAGGTCTGGTCGGCGGCGGTGGTGCGGCCGTTCTCCAGTCGGCGGCTATTTCCGGTTTCTCCGTACTCCTCGAGCGCTCTCAAGATTTCGTCTCGCTCCATGATCGGGACGAAGTGACGAGTTTCGGTCCTGTGTTCGGTGACACTTTGACCGGGGGGTATGTGTTGCTGATATCTGTTTGTGTTTATTCGTCCTCATCGGTTTCGTCGG
>NW_017257850.1:0-2290 GCF_001594055.1 Mycetomoellerius zeteki | reverse complement strand
TTTCGCGTTAAATGCCGCGGCTTTATTTGAGAGTACGTGCTCTCTTTTGTACACAGTGTCGCCTACTTTTGGTTTCCAGGGTCGGCGGCGCAGGTCGTAGTACTTCTGCTGCCTCTGGAAAGCCTGTGCTAGATTTATTTTTACCAGTTCGTAGGCCTCCTCGAGATGTCGACGCGTTGTATCGGGCGGCGGAGCGGGTACGTTTCGCGCTTTGTTGGCGGTCGCGGGTGACAGGAGCTCGCGGCCCAGATTTAGGTACGCTGGGGTGTACCCGGTGGCGGCGTGACGTGCCGAATTAAACGCGAATTGCAGTTCACTAATATGTTCGTCCCAGTTGCGGTGGTTGCGCTCGACATATTGCGCGATCATCGTCTTTATCGTGCGGTTCGTGCGTTCGACGGGGTTACAATGTGGCGCGTAGGCTGGCGCGTACGTATGTTTGATTTCGTACGAGGCGAGTAGTCTTTCGAATTGTATTGATCGGAACTGCGCCCCGTTGTCGGATAACACGATCTCGGGGAATCCGTGGCCCAGGATAACACTCTCGGCGAGTGCTTGAGTGACGGCGGGGGCTGTGGCCTTGCGGAGGGCCCGTAGCTCCACCCATTTCGAGAATCGGTCCTGCATGGTCAAAAGCCATGTATTTCCTCGTTTCGATCGTGGCAGCGGGCCGACGAGATCTATGGTTGCTTGCTGCCAGGGGCGGTCTGTCGCGGTTGCGTGGAGGAGGCCGGCTGGTTTGGCTTGTAAGATTTTATGCCGTGAGCAATTTTGGCAGTTTCGCACGTAGCGTGCGATGTCTCGGGCCATCCCGGGCCAATAGTGTATGCGCGAGATGCGTGCGATGATTTTCGCGATGCCCAGGTGCCCTGCTGTGACCTCGTCGTGGTTAGTCCTCATGACGTCGGGTCGGCGTTCTTTGGGCACGCATTCTTTCCACTGCTGTTCGGCGGGGATTTCGTCGAAGTCGAGGTCGTTCAATACGTGCCGGTACAAGACTCCGTCCCGCAATTCGTAGTCGGGGAGTTGGCGGGGGTCTTCCTGAAGACCGGGTGTGATTCGGCGATACCACGGGCAGCGGGATTGTCCTAGAATCGCGGCGATGACCGGTTGTCGTGATAAGGCGTCCGCCACGCGGTTCAGGGTGCCTTTTCGATACTTTACGTCGAAGTCGTATTGCTGTAATTCGAATGCCCATCGTCCGAGGCGACCGGTGGGTGATTCTAATTTTTTTAGCCACTTTAATGATTGATGGTCGGTGATTACGGTAAACGCGTATCCCTCTAGGTAGTCGCGCATTCGTCGGATGCCCCAGACGACGGCTAGGCATTCGAGTTCTGTCGCGCTATAGTTCCGTTCGGCCTGGTTTAGTGTGCGGCTTGCGTATGCGACCACCCGTTCGCCCTCTGGGAAGTTCTGGGTCAGGACCGCACCCAACCCAGTGTTGCTAGCGTCGGTTTGCAGGATAAAGCGCCTAGTGAAGTCCGGGCAGGCTAATACGGGTGCGGTGGTCAGCGTTTGTTTTAACTTTTCGAACGCTTCTTCTTCAGTGGGTCCCCACTTCCAGCGCGCGTTTTTCCATGTTAGTGCGGTTAGTAGGGTGGCGACGGTGGCGTATTCTCGGATGAAGCGCCGGTACCAGGAGGCTAAGCCCAAAAATTGGCGTACCTGCTTGATGGTCTTGGGTGCTGGCCACTCCACGATGGAACGGACCTTATGGGGGTCGGTTCGGATGCCCTCGCGGTCGACGATATGCCCCAGGTATTTTAGGCGATCGACGCAGAAATGGCATTTCTCGAGGTTGATTCTAAGTTTTGCTTCGCTCAGTCGTCGGAATACTTCCCGCAGGATTGCGATGTGTTCGTCGAAGGTGCGACTGACGATAATGATATCGTCCAGGTATACAAAAACGTGTGGTTCCAATTCCGGCCCGAGGAC
This sequence comes from Mycetomoellerius zeteki, assembly GCF_001594055.1. NCBI lineage: Eukaryota > Metazoa > Arthropoda > Insecta > Hymenoptera > Formicidae > Mycetomoellerius > Mycetomoellerius zeteki. Next base: position 352 of record NW_017257850.1, on the reverse strand, counting down.
CGTGTCCAGTAGTTGCTGGAACGTAGCCGGTGCGGAATGCAAGCCGAAGGGCATAACGATAAATTGGAACAGTCCTTGTCCGGGAACGGTAAATGCGGTTATGGACTTACTGTCGGATGATAGCGGAATCTGCCAGTAACCGTTTCGGAGATCGAGTGTTGATAGGTACCGCGCCCCTCGTAATTTATCCAATGTGGCGGTGATCTGTGGCAGCGGATAGGCGTTGGGTTCGGTGACCTCGTTAACTCGCCGAAAGTCGATGCAGAAGCGGTTCTTGCCGTTCTTCTTTTTTACAACGACTATCGGCGAGCTCCACGGGCTGGTGGCTGGCTCGATTATGCCCTCGCGGGCC
>NW_017257849.1:0-11813 GCF_001594055.1 Mycetomoellerius zeteki | reverse complement strand
AGATGTTGTCTGAAAGACATAATACGAATCCAATATTGGCTGATGGAATGGATACGATCCGGTGCACCACGACCACGTGAAGTTGTATGTGATTTTTCACGTGCATTACTGACAGCAGCAATACGAAGTTTTACTAATTATAGTACACTGGATGAATATGCAGACGCTTGCAAAAAAGATAACTTACCTCCCTGCTACATACGTATCGATGTAGCACACTTTATTAAAAAATATTCCAATTTTTTAAAAGTAAGTTAAGTTTGTCTGTCTGTCTGTGTACAACGAGTGAGTTCATCCCGAATAAAACATCTCTCTGTAAAACTGAAATCTGCCGTTTTCTATCAATTCAATCCAACAATTACTCAAAGTGAAACAGAAGGTAACACAAGAGAAAATGAAAGAACAATATGTGAGGAATATAAAATAAAAATGAAAAATCTTTTTTCACAATATTCAGAAGATGTTACCACAGATAATATAGAAAACTATAATGATATTGAAGATGATGAAGGAAACAATTTTAATAAGTGGAATCATTGGGCATAAAATATAAATGATAACGTCAAAAGTTTACTGGCTGATAATGAGGGAGACAGAGATAATGCTCATTATTTACCAAAATTAGCTGAGTATATTATAAAAGATGTTAAATTTTTACCTTTATGGTCTTGTGTTTGTAGAGACAAATTTGGATATGGAAGAATTCCTGCCAGCAGTGCTTCCGTAGAAAGTGATTTTAACTAAAAATAGTAAAAAATAGTAAAAAATATTATAAATAAATGTTAATATGGCTCATTTAGAATAAATCAATAAATAAAAAAAGGGCAATGAGCCAATTGTAATGTAAGATCTTTAATAAACGTATATATACAAACGTTTCGACACCGATCGGGTTGCGAAAAGTGAGAGTGAAGTTCAAAATAATGATGACAATGTTAGAGACAATACTTTGAGAAATGAGAAAAAATGTCCAGCTTGTGAAAACGGAGACGAACCTAGTGGTGGACATACATGTTACGTCTGCAAAAAATTTGTACATGCTTTGGATGGATGTTCTATGCCAGTTGGAGAAGAAGGATACGGACAACAACATATATGCATGGACTGTCATAACGTAAACAATCTTGAAGAAATTATTGCAACGCAAGAAGTTGAAGATTGGCGAGGCTTGGCTACAGCAGACACCGCAACCTAAAGGGAGATATTTGCAAAGGAATAATATGCAAAATGAATTTTTATTAAATATTAACATACATAAGATACCAATAATAAGAAATGGCAGTAATTTATCTTTGAAATCAGTTAAAATTGAAAAGAATAATTATTCGTTAAAAAATACCTGTGCATTTGACAGCATTTTACAATTATTTATTGCTGCTTATTTTGATACAGAAACTATTAAACTCTTGGTACATTATGAAACAGATTTTAAATTTTTTGAATTAATTAAAGAAATGGTATCTCATGGTATAAAAAGATCGTCGTATAGACTTCGTGCGATGATTTTAAAAGAAATATTTACAAGTACATTATTACCAAATAATTGTATTCTAATCAATTGTGAGGTATCAGTTGCCTTTTTATGCAGACATTTGTTTCAGAAATATCCATCATTCAAAGAAGTATCGAAATGTGACAAAGGTTGTCCTCAAAGACTGAAGATATTGCCACTAGTACAAGTTGAATTGGAAGCACTATTGGATAATAATATTGTTAAAATCGAAAAGGATATCACAATCCAAGGATTTCGTCCTTGTACTCAAATTAATTGTAATGGATTGGAAAGTACTACAATTTCCGAAATAGGTATGTATCTACGTTTATCATATGTATATTTTGTTAGAATAATATATAATATATAAATTTTTAAATCATTTAATAATATATGGACTTGTTTAATGAGAATGTTGTAAAAAAATTAATACATGTATGTGCACAATATAAAGTTTAAATTCTCAAAATCTTTAAAAAAATATTTATAAATAAAATGTAATAAAATAGTAAAGCGCTTAGTACCTACAATTTCAAACTATAATATGTGACAACTTTTACTTTAAAAAATATCTTGCAAAGGAGTGAAATATTGAGTTTTGATCTATGTGTTTAAAATATTTAGTTGATTTTAATTATTTAATCATTATATTTTTTTTAATTATATTTTATTGCTGTTTTGACATTATATGAAAAAATTAATTTAAAGTAATCAAATTTAATTTTTTTATTTTTTCACAGGACGATTTATCTTAATGGAAGTGTATTCCAATTCTGGTGATGGGGAACACAATACAATGTTCAATTGAAAGATATACCAAAGAGAATCAAGTTTTCTTTTATGGCGGAGGAATACAGCCTTGCTGGAATAGTAAACTTTAAATCGCCTACAAACAAGAAATTCAACAGATCAAGATATTGGTCATTATACAGCAATTAGTAATCGACACAGTAAATGGATAAAGTATGACGACTGTAAAGATTCAGAACAAGTCTTAAAGGATAATCATATAGCTAGTCCACATATTGTTTTATATATCGCATAATAGTTTTAAACAAAAATATGTTAATATGTTATTAATATGTTAAAATTATGTACTTTTTACTACTTCGAAAATTATTTATGTTAAAATAATACATAAGGCTTACTATTATTAACTTCTTAAGTCTTACTACACCTATTGTGTTTGCGGGGTTAAAACACTTGTAAAAATGGATGAAAGCTATCCTTACCTGCCCTGGCAGTCAGAAATAGTCGTAAAATGCACATAAAGTAAAAATAGGCTACGCATACACATTGAGTAAATACACTTCATATGCCTTTTATCAATTTTATCATTTACAACTTTATTGACTGCCAGGTCGGATAAGGATAGCTTTGGCTCATTTTTACAAGTGTTTTAAAGTGATCATTTCCAGTTTTATCCAAATTGTCTTTACAAATGGCACGTAACAAAAATTAATGTTATTTCTCGCTTCTGACGTCACAATTCAGTATGCCGCAGGCCGCAACGACTCAGGAGCTTTAATATTGTTTAAATAAGAGAATTTCTATATTCGGTCAAAGCAGATCTTAGTTCTAAAAAATCTTAGTTCTAAAAATTAAAATCCACTTTTAAAATATTTAAGTACAAATAAAAATTATATACCACACTAGCTGGGAGTTTACTATATCTTTTACATTTTTAAAATGTTACAAGTAGGAGGGCAAATCAATAAATACCCGTGTTAGTAATAAAGACGCAAGATTTTTACAAAACTTTTTTTTATTTTTCAACATAATCCCCTTTTAGGAGGATACACTTTTCCCAACGTTTCTGCCATTTTTTTAACCTCTCCGAAAAATACGATTTGTCGAACTCTGCAAAATAGGCCTCTGTTTCGGCAATGACCTCCTCATTCGACGTGAATCTTTTTTCACCGAGCTATTTTTTTAAGCTTGGAAACAAGAAGAAATCGCAGGGGGCCAAATCCGGAGAGTACGGTGGATGCGGCAGCAATTCGTACCACAATTCGACCAATTTGACTGTGGTGACTGCGGAGGAGTGAGCCGGTGCATCGTCCTGATGGAAAAACACTTTTTTTTCGCCAAATGGGGGCGTTTTTTCTTCAATTCGAATCGGCCCAATACGTCAGCATAGTACTGCCTCGTGATAGTTTTCCTTTTCCCCATGTAGTAGATGAAGATTACGCCTTACGCATTCCAAAAAAGTAGCCATCACTTTTCCGGCCGATGGGACCGTCTTGGCCTTCTTCGGAGCACGTTCGCCGAGTGAAATCCACTATTTTGACTGTACCTTGGTCTCCGGTGTGTAGTAATAAATCCATGTTTCATCTACGGTTACTACTCGACGCAAAATTCCTTCGGATTGCGCTTGAACAGCTCCAAACATTGCTTTGAAATTGATAGCCGCATTCGCTTGTTGTCCACCGTGAGCAATCGCAGTACCCATCGGGCCGACAGCTTTTTCATTCCTAAATTATGCAAAATATTGAATGCCGTACGACGCGCCTATGGCCTCTGCTACTTCACGCACTTTCATTCGGTGATCAGCAAGAATTATGTCGTGTTTTTTCAACGGTTTTCTCTGTAACCACGTCTGCCGGGCGGCCTGGGCGCTCCTCATCAAAAACAGACGAACGACCACGTTTGAATTCGTTGAACCAATATCTGACGGTTGCCATAGATGGTGAAGGGTTCCCATAGACGGCATCCAACTTCGTTTTTATTTCTTCGCACGTTTTTCCATCCAAAAATAAAAAGCGAATCACGGATCGATATTGTTCTTTTTCCATTGTATTGGAAAACATCAAACACTCTCATTACGAATTGCTGTCAAATCAAGACTATTTCATGAATCACTCTGAAATTTTGTATGGCGTCATTTGAAAGATGGTAGTACACGATGGTAATGCCAACTTGCATCAGCAACGTCACCTGTCTTCAAACACGGGTATTTATTAATTTGCCCTCGTACTTTGGAAGGACCAGCATGTCTATCAGTTGAGTTGCTGCATTTCAAAGCTTTTGGCATGAGATCTTTCTCAATTTTAATGTGTCATACTGTGTAGCTGCCTCAGGATGTTTCCTCCAAATAAAAAATCATATTAATCGTATTAAAGATCCATTTTGAACTTTCGACAGATACAAGAAAATCTCTCCTTTGCCTACATTATATAAATAAACAAAATACTCTATCAAGTTTTACACAATATTTTAAATCACTATTACAATCAGATACTTTTAGTTATTCCTATAGATATCAGGTACTTTTAGTTATTCCCAGTTTATTAGGATTAATATAACAATTTGACTCATGAATATGCAACGCAAAAATAATCAAATTCGTGGTCTATAACGAGTATTACGAGGTTGATGAAATGACGTTCACGAACATTGCGAACGTTAAAAAGCTAATCTAAAATGTGCTTTTTGTTTCCTGTTTCTTGTTCTTTTTACCATTTTTTACACTTTGTCTTTGCTTCTTATCCCGTTTTTCGTTTTCTGTCACTCAAGATAAAAGTTAACGAACTTCGGAAAAAATAAGAAACACGTAGCAAGAAATACAATTGTCGAGAAAACGGTCGCAAAAAAGGAAAAAGGCAAGAAACAGGAAACAAAAAACACATTGTAGAATAGGCTTAAGTGGAACGCACACCCATAATTAAATATTTAAATATATTAGTACTTACCTCCAAATGCTTATGAAAATTGCCAGTTGATGTTTCTGAGCCACTTATCAGAGGATGTTTAGGGCATAACATGCATTTTACAACTACTTTATTCGTTTTCATCGTATTGTTCTTGTTAGTAGAATCTCCCTTGTGACTCTTGTTTTGTACAAGTGTAAAAAATTTTCCATTAAAAATTAATGGAATGTCATCAGCGGCGATGTCATCGACAACAGCAATGACATTAGCGTCACAATTTGAGGACATTTTGTTTTTATTTGTTTATATCTGTATTTATTAATTAACTTGGACTGATAAATTTTAATACGTGAAGAAAACTGAACTGCCTTAACACACAACCTAAGTAAAATTAATGGTCTAGGATAACCATTACTCGCAAAATCGTAACTACCTAACTGGTCGCAACCTGCAACTATTATCAAACAGAAAGTTGTCGTGCCTTCGAGAGAATGCTCGCGCCACTCGCGGTCAATGTTATCATTTAAGAGTTTCATAGGATCAGAATGGCAAACTGGTCACGTGACATAATCTCCTCAAGCATCGATGAGATATTATTAAAGACCGTCGACCCTGGACAAATTTTCGTCCTTACAGGCTACGTTTACACCGTATATTTAGGCCGCGGCCTATACAATAGATGTCCTTGTTTATCCTGTAGGTTAAACAAAGGCATCTATCGTATAGGTCGCGGACTAAACGCACGGTGTAAACGTAGCCACAGATAATGTCCCAAGGGCCCGGAGGTAATTGAAGAACGCTGACATTATCGACAATTGATTGGCGAGACGTTGATTATGGCTATCGTGCCAACCTTTCGCCGCGGCAAGCGTTGCTGCGCGTTCTGTCTGCAGAAGCCATTAGCAGAAAGAAACTTGAGAGCGGCCATCCCGGCCTTTTTTCTGTAATGCTTCTAACTCCCCGTACTAGCGACACCAACGTCCATTTTCGAGCTGCGGGAACTACGTACCACGTCCATTTTCGAGACCCTCCCGTCTCGCCGATAAAATCGTATCGTCGAAAGTGGACGTGGTATGTAGTACATACATATGTGTATTTATTATATATATATATATATATATATTGTATATTAGGGTGGGTCGAAAAGAAATTTTTTTTTAAATCGATTAGGAATACCCCCCAAAAGTTAGCTATAAACCTCAATATGATATCTGGGTAAAATTTCATTAAAATCGATTAACATCTTCAGGTTGCCCCTCGACTTTGAAATTAGTAAGTTTCTTGGATACATATGTGTCAAAATTCGAAAAAATATTTGAATTTCATTACAATTTCAATTCAAATCAGATCTGATAAAGCCTAGTCAAACCAGGGTAAAACTGTACATAAAATAATATTTCAGATTTAAATAAATCCAACATTGGCATCAGGAAAATTTGATAACAAAAGTACAATTATATTTATTGATATTTATTTATTAACATTTGTTTGTATGTACATTTAAAATACATACATAATAATAAATAATATAAAATAAAATACATAATAACAAACACAATGATTTAATTTTTGCATTATGTACTACATATATACATAATGCTATAACATAATACTGAATGTGTGAGTCGAGGGGCAACCTGAAAATATAATATTAATCGATTTTGATGAAATTTTACCAAGATCATATTGAGGTCTATAACTAATTTTTGTGTGTGTGGGGGGTATTCCTAATCGATTTAAAAAAAAAATTTCTTTTCGACCCTAATATATATATAATAAATTCACATATATGCATAATATTATTTTTATTCGTAATTCGTGGATGTAGCATCATAATGTAAATTTATTTATCAACAATGTCGAAAAATAGTTTTTTCTTCACTTCTATAATTTGTAGTGTATGTACCACTTTCGACGGTACGATTTTATCGGCAAGACGGGGGGTCTCGAAAATGGACGTAGTACGTAGTTTCCGCAGTTCGAAAATGGACGTTGGTGTCGCTAGTGTACGGGGAGTTAGGAGCATTACAGGAGAAAGGCCGGGATGGCCGCTCTCAGGTTTCTCTCTGCCATTAGTGACGGCGACTGTATATAAATACCTGGTATCTATGTATCTAAAACTTAAAAGATACCGTATCAAAAAATAACTAAATACGGATACAGGTATCTCCGCGTATAAGCATCTAGGTAATGCACTTAGGGTACAGCTAAGGTATCTAGATACTGTATCTAGATACTTTTACCTAGATACGTTCCAATACTGATAATATGATTATGAATATATAACAAATATAGAAAGAAAAGATAAATATGAATCTGCAAATGGATTTAAACGCTTTCTCATGAATGGCCTTACTATGCATGTGTTTAGTAAGAGATGCTCTTTGCGTGTAGCTCTTGCCACATATCAAACATTCATGCGGTTTTTTATCGCAATGTATAAAACTGTGATTTTTTTGTTGTTTGAAAGATTTTGCTACAAACCTAAAATATAACATATTTATGATTACAGAAAGGTAAAAATAAACCAGTCAAATGAGTAATAATTAGAAAAAATACTAACGATAATTTTAAAGCACATACCTCGCAAAGATATGGTTTCTCGCCTGCATGCATTTTTATGTGTTGATTTAAGTTCATATGAAGGGTAAATGTAGATGGACATTGGTTACATTTATACAGTCCTACATGGGGACGATCCGTATCTATATGATAACGCAAATTCTGCTGAGTTTCGAAAACTTTCTCACACACGATACACTTGTAATTTTTATTGAAATTCCTCTCCTTGTGTCTATTTAGATTCCATTTTAGACTACAAAAAAATGATAGTAACATTTGTTATATGCTATCAATTAATTTTAGCATGGAGATGGAATAATTCTTCGGTAAATATTCAGAAAAGGGGAACCACCTCCGATGACTTTGACTTTGACATGTGTTGTCAAGGTCATGACCCTGACTTCCACCAGGTTATAGATGACGGTCGTTAAAAAGTTATTAACAGTCAAAGTTAGTAATTATTTCGCTGCTTTACACGAAAAGTCAGACAACTCTGGGTAGCGAGAGAAGTATCAAGTGAACTGATCAAGGGAATATGACTTCCTCCCCTCCCTCCTGCAAAGGGGCGCACGACTCTCACTCCCCTTCCCCCCTTCAAAGGAGCGCTCGACTCTCACCCTCGACTCTCATTCCCCTCCTCCCCCTGAGAATCGCGCGCCCCTTTGCAGGGGGCAGGAAGAGGTGAGAATCGAAGGTCAGAGTTATCTGACTTTTCGTATAAAGCAGCGAAATAATTACTAATTTTAACTGTTAATAACTTTTTAACGGACAGCGACCGCCACCTATAACCTGGTGGAGGTCACTCAGGGTCATAACCTTGACAACATATGTCAAGGTTAAGGTCATCGGAGGTGGCTACCCTTTTCTGAATATTTACCCTCGCATTGATAAGGTTTTTTACCATGAGTTCTCTCATGAACACGCATATCATTTTTATGCTTAAACGTTTCACCACATGTTTCGCATTTGTAGAGTCTAACTTCAGTATGTACCTCTTTATTATATCGTTTCAAAGCTATCGAGGATATAAACTGCTTATCTTTAATAATAAAGAAGATGATTGTTATAAGACAAATATGAAAATGTTAACATAAAGCGGATAATTGTTTAAAAATAGTACAAAGTTATCAAATACATTAAAAATATTAATCATGAACTACGTAAATCTTACCGCATTGATGGCACAGATATTTTTATGTGACAGTATACATTATTTCCAATTGTCGAATATTGAGAAATTTGATGGGGTATTCCCCTTTTTTCAGATTCAACTCTCAAATTCTTCAAGTGTATTTCTCAATTAACTTTATTGTATTTCTCAGTTAACTTTATTGTTCCGTAAATTCTTTTCGTTGTTCTCACGTTCTAAATTTTTTTAGATATGTATATTTTCAAGTTTATCCTACAACTGAAAGAAAATATAACTTTTTAATAACATTATAAATTCTTTATCGTAACAAATATATCACGGATCATACGCTGTTAACGTAATTATTATACTTTTCCCCAGGGAATGGAAGTAACTCGTTACTTGTAACGAAGTTACAGTTACAAGTTACTTTTTTGGTAACTTTACTAGTAACTGCGTTACTTTTTTTTTTTGGTAACTGTAACGGTAACGAATTTTACAGTTACTTTTATCGTTACTTTGCACACGATTGGACACGGTTCGATCATTTATAGCGCTTGACAATGGCTGTGTTCCAAATTTACTGCCAGCACTGAAAATGCTACAGTTTGCGTTACGTGCACTATAGATTTTCAGTACTGATAGTCAATTTTGGAATACAGCCAATGAGGCTTGAAAGCTCCTAGGCATCCGTCCGCCATGATTGGTGGTCGTCCAATTGAGATGTGGTTAATCGGGATCCTCGCTAAGGATGCAATGGGTGCTTTCAGTACTACAACCGCTCACTGAGCGCTCCGTGAGCTCTTGCCTTTGATTAGCATATTCCGTTAGATTTAAAAATATAGACCAAACAGATACCAGCGCTCAGAGCAGTCATAGTACTGAATGCGCCCATTTAGCGCTTAGGCTGCGCTCGCAATCCTTTCCATACGCTATTGGCCGAAATCATTAGCTACTAGTTACTAACTCCTAATTGGGGCATCCCCGCGATTACTACGCCGCGACCGGGTGCCCAGCGCAGCGTTCTGTGGTATTCAACTGTATTCGACTAATTCGAATACAGTTAATTTACGGATCCTGTCCATGCCGAATGTGTATCGCATTTCGCGTGCTAATAAGATATAAAATCTTTGCAGTTAGACGTTAAACGTGTCATTATTATTTTGCTCAACCTTGTGCTCATGCCTTCGCTCTCTAATTCTCCTAGGTGTTTCCCGTGGTCTTATGGCGTTTTCCTATCCATGCTTCTCGCCATTTTCCCGTCCGACGATGTTTGGCTTTCTGTCTTTACTCGACTGTCCGCAAGGCATACATTTCATTTCATTTGTCTTTCCCTGCTTTACAATATAGTGTTGTATTTACGTTATATATTGTGTCTTTTTTCTTATCAAGATTTAACTGTTTCGTAGAAAGATTTCCTTGTTTGAACTATTTCGTAAAAAGATTCAATTGTAAGTGACGAATCGACCAAAGTACTTCGACATTCAAAATTTTGCGAACCTGCAGCATCGTACAATATTTTACATGTAAGTATTATAAATTTTCTCTGCTGAATGCTGTCAAAAACAACGACATTTATGTTGACTATTTTTGGCTGCTTATATCCTTAATTTGCATTCCATTGAACGCTAGCAATGTATCTTGGAATTTTTCTTGTTGTTGTCAAACAATATGTTAAATAATGATGTTAAATAATATGATCCGTTTCACGTATAATGCGCATAATTTGTCATTTTATCTTTTTTCAATATTTGATGAGCAAGGATAAAATGATACATGTGTTATATCTAGCATATTATGTGTGAAATGGAATGCACTCAAGGTCAAATGATGTGTTGCAAGCGTTAAGTGGAACGCCTAGATGGAAAACAAAATTTAACATTTTTATCTCTAATTTAACCTAGTTTCATTTTTCAGTATTATATTTATTGCAGTTCTTTTCTATTTTGTGAGAACAATGACAGAGCAGGCGAGTACTTATCAATCCAACAGTAAAACAGATGAAATAGATAATAAGGTACCATGGCCGGCATATTCTGGAATTTTTACATTCGATTCAAAACTGAGCAATGAAAAAAATTTTGCCTTTATATGCAAATTCTGCTTTGGCGAAAAAGTTATTCATGCGAGTAAAAGTTCTACAGCGAACTTGAGGAAACACATAAATGTGAGTTTTATTTATTTATATAAATTAATACAAAATTAAGGGGGCTAATTTGGAGTCAGCGCTGTAAGAAGTGCGCAAATATATAATTAAATAATCATTAATATAATGAAGAGTATTACAAGATGTTCAATTGAACGTTTCGGCTATTGGTTTTAGTCATCTTCAGCAAATACATAATTAATTTACCACATCATAGGATGTCTTTTTCTCTCATAACCTTATTTGTAAAAAATAAACATTAATTAGCAATTTTACATAATGAGAGCTTTCTCCTGATACAGACAAAAGAATTACGTGTTGTCCACATTTTAGAAATTTTTGACTGTACGAATTCTTTTTATGCATCCAAATAATACAATTATTTATTTTCGCTTATTTTAAATTTATTATTGTATTACAAAATATATTATTTTTAAAATATGGAGTTTGGAGATATTATTTTGCGATACAATATCTCTTCACATTGCGTTGAAGGATGGATTAGTTTGCTGAAGATGACTCAAAATAGAGTTGAAACATCCAAAGTTGATATGTAAGTTACTATTTTTATTTTTAAAAAATAAGGTTTTTTTTTAAAATATCTCCCTTAATAAATATTTTTGGCACTCACTATACATTTGTATTATTTCATATTTGTTACATTATCGTGTACACTTATTATTATACATATATCACATTTTATTTTAATTAGTTCATATTAAATTAATAGGCAAAACATCCACATTACATTAAAAAATTAGATGAAATCAAAGATAAACTTAAAAACAAACGTCAAAATGAAAATGTCTCTAATAATGTTACAAAAAAACAATG
>NW_017257848.1:29809-31541 GCF_001594055.1 Mycetomoellerius zeteki | reverse complement strand
TCGGCAAAACGCAGCATGCGACGAGGCACAGGCGTAACAATATCAACACTTTCTTGAAATTAAAACAGGAAGCTAGCGAATGACCGAGTGTGTGTCAGGATGACGAGAGTAAGGAACGGTATCTTCGGAAATACTAAGAAACCGAGGGTATCGTTCTCAATAGAAATAATATCGTCCGAAATCCTGGTTTACGCTCGGTCGCGAAGCTCTGCTTGAATTCTTTCTGGGGTAAATTCGGCCAACGAACCAATCTACCTAATACAGAGATCGTCAAAAATTACGAGCGTTTGGCAACGTTGCTCACGAGTTCAGAGCACGAAATAACCAATATATTACCTGTCAACGACGAGATAATATATGTTTCGTGGCGACTACGCGAAGAGACGGTCGGACCTTCTCCGCAAACCAACCCTGTAATCGCGGCGTGGACGACATCACAAGCGCGACTGATATTATACGATTATCTGGAAAAATTAGGTAGTCGCGTTTTGTATTGCGATACAGACTCGTGTATTTACGCGAGCAGAGACGAACCGACCGAGTACGAGTCACGTACGGAGAATTTTCTGAGCGATATGACGGACGAACTCGAGAGCTACGGACGCGGTAGTTTTATTGAGTCGTTCGTGTCCGGGGGCCCGAAATTCTACGCGTACGTCGTTCGTACACCGGAAGGACGCCAACACGAGATTTGTAAAGTTAAAGGAATAACATTAAATTATAAGAACTCTCGAATTATAAATTTTAACAGTATTAGGAAATTAATATTGGATAATGAGAGAGAAAGGCGAGATGAAGAAACAGAAGAAGAAGAAACGACAGAGGCAACGATAAATTTGCGTTTTAGAGTAATCCATCGCACAGGGTTTCACGAAATCGTAACGCGAAACGAAACAAAGAAGTGCGCACCGGTATTGGTAAAACGCAGATTTATTAATAATCTTTATTCCCTCCCCCCCCCGCATGGTTTCAGGGGAGAATAACGACTTCTTCTTTTTCTCGGGGTTTCTCTCATTTATATTTTAAGTTCGCGAGTTTTCCGCCTATTTGCGTAGTATTTAAGTATTGTAAGAAAAAACTTGTAATAATAATATTTGTATTTCTATGTTTTAAAATTGAAGAAGAAGTAACTCGAAACGATTGTGTAGAATATTATGTAATATTTATATTCTTATGTCGATGCAATATAATGTATTCTATTTATAAGTTCGAAATAAACAGCGATATTGTTTAATATTTTGTATTTAAGTTTTTTGTAAATAATAAAACAGTATTTTTTTTGTACAAAAAACATTTTTACTATTATTATAGAAATTTATTAAATGATTTAATGTAAAAAATGTAAAATATAAAAAATATAAATATTTTTAATTGTAATATAAAAATGTAAATATTATTTCCGAATAATTGAATTTTTTGTATAAGTGTTAGCAAAAATGTAATCAGCTATAAAAATTAAAATTATATATATTTCCTTTTTTCCTTTCCTCTTTTTTAAAAAAATATCGAATAAAAAATATTTTGTACTTTAAGAAAACAAGAAGAGACGATTTATTATTATTATTATTATATAATTCTAACTAACCTTTCCCGATTTCTACGAAAAGCTTTTCCTTCTTTGTGACATCGTAGCAGTGACTTATCGCTAAGCTTATCGCCGACAATGCCACACATTCGCTTAACGACAAAAATGTACGCTGATCGCGAGCCTCTTTTGACACGCGAAGATAAG
>NW_017257848.1:29390-29626 GCF_001594055.1 Mycetomoellerius zeteki | reverse complement strand
CGTCGTGTTTTCTTTTTGCTTTTGATAAGCAAAATGAAGAGATCGTCGAGCGACGTAATCGTGGATCTTTTTACCAAGGGCAGTCATCACAAGAATTTCAGTGTTATTTTTATCTCGCAAAATCTCTTCCATCAAGGCCGTGGCCAACGCGATATATCGCTCAACGCGAATTACATCGTCGTTTTCAAAAATCCACGTGATCGCGCTCAAATTCGTCATTTAGCGCGTCAAGTCTA
>NW_017257848.1:14758-29312 GCF_001594055.1 Mycetomoellerius zeteki | reverse complement strand
AATATCGATTTCGTACGTGCATTTTTCCCGAAGATACGACTCATTACGCTTACGTACCCCGTAGGTCATTTTCGAATGGATTCATATAAAAGACGGGTACGTGCGATAGTACGAGTCAGTCGTATGCTTTTCTCGCGATGAAGGTGAGTGACGAGAAATCACACAGTGCGACGAAAATCGCCACGCATTCGATCGGTAAAAGAAACGCCTGTCTTCTCGCAACCCTCTATCATCTGAACAAAATTCAACGCACGAACTTCCTACGTGGCGCGGACGAAAAACTTAGTCGTCGTATTTGCGAATGTGTTTTTAATACACTCGAGGGAAACGTCTCGCTTGAACGATCCGAAAAAAAACGGTTAAGTAAATACAAAACGCCGCTGCGTCGCATTGCTGTAAAATGCGGAAATTGGAAGGATAAAAGAAAGCTGCTGGTGCAGCGAGGCGGATTTTTACCTTATATTATCGGACCTATATTATTGACCTTATTATCGCTAATATCAAAGGAATGAAATAGTAGGGATAAAACGTTATGAAGAGGGCCAAAAAGATGATTTTAATTTCGACGGAAAATCTCGAGAGAATGCAGCATCAGCTACGTCAGAATTCGACATTTTTCACAGGCGGAGACTCAAAGAAAATCACAGTATCGCAAAATTCGGATAACGCTACGAGCACTAATAATACAACGCAAACTCCCGGAACTCATCTAACACGATTCGATGCGGAGATGAGCCGTATTCTTAGTTCCGACTGGCCACCTGACGAAAGTGAGAGATGGAAAATGTACAAAGAGGCATTATGGCGATACCTGCGATTTGTCCAAGAAACACGAAGGCAGAAAGACGCACGCAACGAAAACGAAAATGCAGAAGACAACGCTACACGAGATGCTTCCGTTGATAACGAGACGACGAACGATGGCGTTTTTCACGATCTCACGCAAACATCCGACACACCGTCATCACATTCTATCAGTAATGCCAATATTATTACGAAAAATTTCGAAATTTCGAGTGAGCATAATCACGGGATAAAAAGCATAGAAGAAATAGTGGAAAGCGTACCGAAATCTTAAGCATGCGCGTTTACTGCTGAAACATTTGCTTCAAAAAGCCGTGCCTGATAGAATTAACTGGGACGAGCGCGGAATCGTGACTATAGAAGGTAACGTCGTGAAAGATTCTAATATCAGTGACTTGATAAACGACGCGATGCGCGAGAGAAAAACTGTGAAAGCAACGGGTAGAAATCAGTTTGCGCGACTACTCCGTGCGTTGAATATATCTTCCGCGCTAGTAAGAAATAAAACATTATTATCCACGCACGGTGTTACTCTAAACAGCGTAAAACTTCGATCTCGTGCGAATTCCACGCCTTTTATATCGAAAACACGAGTTCCGCGTCGATTGTATCGAGAGCACGAGGAAAGAGAAAAACAAAAAAATCACAAAGAAGAAGAAGAAATAAACGACGAGCGCTCGCCGTTTCTTCCACGTATACGAAAAACTAATACCCCCGTATCTTCACAGATGAGAAAAAATCAGTTACTCGGTTGGAAAAAACTAAAATAACAATGACATTTGAAAAATTATACTACGATCCGTCGCATTATGCGGGATATTCAGCGGTGGATAATCTAACTCGTGCTGTTAAACCGAATTTCTCACGGGGAGAAGTCGCACGCTGGCTCGAATCGCAAGACGCGTACACGTTGCACCGACCATTGCGCAGAAAATTTCCACGATTGCATTACAGCGTGACAAACATTGACGATGTGTGGGAGGGGGATTTGATCGAACTCCGAAATCTAAAAAGTTACAATGACGGTTATTCCTATCTGTTAGTGATTATCGATGTACTTAGTAAATACGTCTGGGTAGAACCGCTACGCGACAAAACGAGTAACTGCGTGATAAAAGCTTTTCAACGCGTATTAGCGAAAAGCGAAGAACGAGTACCCGTATACTTCCAAACGGACAAGGGTAAAGAATTTGTCGCGCAATCAATGCAGAAATTTCTTAAAGAAAACGACATTCGCTTTCGAATAACGCGTAATCCAGACATCAAAGCCGCCATAGTCGAACGCTTCAACAGAACACTGAAGGAGCGAATGTGGCGTTATTTCACGCATAAAAATACGCGACGGTACATCGATGTTCTGCAGGACATTGTACACGCTTACAATCACACGCGTCACTCGTCCACGAGAATGCAACCGGCGGTAGTAACGAGAGATAACGCGCGTATCGCTCGTGAAAATATAGCTCGTCGTTAGAAAAACGACGAAACGTTAAAGAAAGGGGGACGAAAGGTTAAATATCGTGTCGGAGATCTCGTTTGCATCAGTAGAGCGAAAGGTACCTTCGAGAAAGGATACGAGGCAAACTGGAGTGAGGAGATATTTCGAATTTATCGTATTCTCGATTGGCAAAAACTGCACGTGTACGAATTGAGCGATTTGGCAGACGAAGTCGTAGACGGTATTTTTTATGAATTAGCTCGAGTTGAGAAAACTTACAGGAAGAACAGTTTATCGTCGATCGCGTGATAAAGAGTAGACGACGAGGAGCTCATAAGCAACTACTAGTTAGCTGGCGCGATTATCCCAGCAAGTTTGATACTTGGATTCCGGCTTCGAGTTTAATTTCTCTTCGCGATGGAGGAGGAATAATTTCTTCTGGTTCTTCCAAAAAACAGTAGCATGCGTCATTTTCCAACTAATACAACGTCGTCCTTCATCACGGAATTATCTCACTCGATAGTGTTGCACGGACAATGGGAAGTTGCGTTAAGTGAGATTCAATTTCCCTGTATCTTTTTACACGTACGTCATAACGAGAATATGATCAGTTTCGTCGATGTTAAACCCGACAAGGGGACGAGTGGTCCGTTTACGGCGAAAGAAATTGCATTCCCAAATGGAATTTACAGCGATATCTATGAACTTATTGAGGCGATTAATACCGCGTGTATAAAAGCCGAATCACATTTTTATTTTGAACAGCAAAAAGCGACTGGAGGCAAAGTCTGTATAAGTGTTAACTGCGATGAGAAGTGCAAAATGCTACATCATATAAACTTTTCCGATAATCTTGTACGAGTGTTATGTTTCTCATCAGCCATTTCAGCTAAACATGCATTTTATTCCAAACTCACGATACGTAAATCTAATTCCAATGAAACACAAGAGAAAACTTTTCTTACGCACGGATTTAGTAAGGAGACAGGACGACGACAAGCAGATGGTTACTGGAGTAGCGAACCCTGCAGCTTGTGGCGCGCTATCCCCGATAAAATGTTCGTTTATTGCGATATTTGCGAGTCTTATATAACAGGCGATGTACGCACGCTTCTTCTCAGAGTAGTTCCGATTGGAATACGCAGTCATAATTATGCATTTGGTGCAAATCTGGTGAAGCATTTCTCATTTCCGAATTATATCCCATTGCGACGAACGAATTTCAGAACGATTGAAATAGATATAAGAGATCATCTCGGACAAAAAATTCCATTCGAATTCGGAACGCTGACGGTGACACTGCCCTTTAAACGTAAGCAATAACTTTCATTCGTATACACGATCGTGTCGATAGTGGCTTTAATTGATAGAGTAGTCTTAGTTAGTTAGAAACTTACGATGAAATATGAAGAATATTTCGATGCACGGGACATCGGTAACCGAGGTGGAATTCCACGTGTTTTCGTCGGTTCGCCCTACCAACGCGGACATGGAATCGGTAGCTTTCTCGGTGGACTATTCAGAAAAATATTACCCTACCTAAATGAAGGTGCACGTGCTGTCGGAAAAGAAGCTTTGCGTGCGGGAATCAACGTGATAAAAGACGTCGAAAATAATAAAACGTTGAAGGAAGCGGTCAAAAGTCGGCTAGCAGAATCACGGAGGAACCTTAAGAGAAAAGCCAAAGAAAAAATAAGTTCCCTGATGAGGGGATCGGGATATAAATTATCCACAAAATCCGCTGCGCTTCAGTTTCCACTTGGAGGTCGAGATAGTATCGTATCGTGCACCGTAAACGACGTCGAATGGTCAAAAAAAAAAAATCATCGAGAAGTACCGCAGGAAAGAAGAACAAAAAAGTGACGAAGAAAAAGAAAATTCGTGCTGCAGGAAGAAAAATCAAAAAACCATCCGATAAGAAACCTCGAGTCAAAAAACGCGACATATCCGATATATACTCTTAATTGAGTTAGGAATTCACGGCTGGAGGAAAAGCATGTCCTTCCTCCATACCCACTCAAGCGAGTGTATAAAGAGCGAACTCGATCTCTTCTCTCTGCCTCCTACGCAAACCAGCATTGAGAGTTCGCAATGGATTTATTACAAACCCGTAACTTCGCTCGCGGACGACTCGCCCATAGAATTCGTCATTCCCGGACATGGAGAAGACTATCTGGATCTCACTCACACCATGTTGAGCCTTCGCATACGCGTAGAAAGCGAAAGCGGAGAGAGCACATCGGTCGCACCCGACGACACGGCAAAAGTAGGACCCGTAAATCATCTACTGCATTCCATGTTCAATCAAATCGACGTATATTTCAATCAAAAGCTCGTGTCGCCGCCAAACAACACTTACGCGTACCGTGCGTATCGAGGCGTTATTAAATTATGCTTCACCCGCAAAAACTTCCCATCTAACCTCTTGCTTATGGGACGCGGATATTCCCAGCTACATGGACGACACGTTAGACTCGTCAAATCCAAATACGGCACTCGAGAGACGTGCGAAATACATTCAGGGAAATCGCGCGCTAGATCTCATAGGTCACCTTCACTGCGACGTTTTCAACCAAGATAAATTTTTAATTAACGGTGTGGAAGTTAGAATGAGGTTCGTACGCTCGAAAGATTCGTTTTGCCTTATGGAGAGTAAAACGTTATCAAAAATACGCATTCTTGACGCCAGTCTACTCGTGAGAAGAGCAAAAATAAGTCCCGGTGTGCTACTCGCACACGCTAGAATGCTGAATAAAACTACAACCAAATATTCTCTTACGAGAGTCAAGGTTAAAACATTCACGATACACGCTGGCGTCGGGGGGGAATCGATAGACAACGCAATACTAGGGCAGCTACCGAAACGAGTAATAGTGGGCTTTGTCAATAACAAGGCGTTTAACGGCGAAAATTGAAGCCGTTTATTTCAAAAATTACGGAATAAATTTCTTTTCGCTGTATGTCAATGGCATGCAAATTCCCAGTAGACCGTTATAATCAAATTTTTCGAAAGACGAACCGCTCTACGTTGAAGCTTATCACACATTATTCTCGGGAACAAGCATTCACTTTCTGAACGAGGGTAATTCTATAACTAGAGACGCTTACGCCGACGGTTACACTCTTTTCGCTTTCGATCTTACTCCAGATCTATCCGCTAATTGCGCAGAGCATTGGAATCTCGTGAAACACGGTAGCTTACGATTAGAATTGAGATTCGAAAAAGCTTTTTCCGTGACTATTAATTGTATCGTCTATGCCGAGTTTGAGAACGTTTTAGAAATCGATTCCTCGCGTCAAGTCATTGTCGACTTTTCTGGTTAACCGTATGTCTTTCGCGTGAAAATTATTTTCCCCCACTACTATCTTTTTCTCATCTAATTGTACGCAAGCTGACGAAAACAGCTTCAGTCTTACTCGTGACACCGACGCCGACGATTCGTAAAAAAAGAATCCACGGATCTAATTATTATACAAAAAAGAAATAAATTCATTCGCGGTTCAAGGTAAATCTGACTTTTTACGAGGGAACGTTGTCACCCCCCCCATCTACGTGAAAAAAAATTGGAAAAGTAAAACTGAATAAGTAAAAAACGGCAGCGGTTTTAATGTTAATAAAAATTTACTTAATCTAACTACTTATGTCTTACCTTACGCCAATATTGCTAAATTTTACTCTCCCCGATTCATTGGAAACAAGATAATCGAAGAATATCGCCAACGAGCAACATATCTTAGCCCGAGCATGCCAAAAGCACCAAAATCTTTCACGCCAACTTATAACTGACTCACATATCGCTGCATCAGCTGCTGCTACCATTGTGCATGCGCCAGAAAAGCGACACATCTAGCAACACTGGGTTAACCCTATGTCTTTCGCATTAGTTTCCATTGTGCGTAAATTGTTTCCACATATCATTCTTCAACGTACGAGTAAACCGCTCAACGACCGATGCCTTCATTACAGAATATGTAATGATTGTGTTTCTTCAAGAGTTTCTGCACATTAAAGTTGTAAAATACGTTTCCTTTGTCGGTCTGCAAATTTTTCCGACATCTTCCATCGTCTCGAATTATCTTTGAAATCGCTTTCGTCACCTCGTTCCCGCTCTTGGCTTTGAGTGGTACGGCCCATGCATGCTTACTCAGCACATCGATAACGGTAAGAATGTAGTGGTAAGCTCTGTTGCTGCGTGTATACGGACGCATCTCAACCACATCCGCCTGCCACAGGTCATCGTATCCTTGTACTATAACGCGGAAAATTTCTTCTCGCTGCAGCGTGTAATTCATCAACCAGCAATCGTTTCTCAGTCATTGCGATTCACTTCTCGAATCGTCTTTTCAAATTCGTTTAGCATAACCTGTACATTATTTTGGAATGACATCATCTTCCTCTCGATTTCATCAAGTCGATCTTTCAAATCTTGAACATTCTGCTGCACGTATCGTTTGTTTGCTGCATCAGCCTCATCCACTGGTAGCGCTAAACGTCGAATCTTGCGTGACTTTGCATCAAAGTCGGCTGCGACTACGCAAAGAGCGTTATCGCGTACGTAATTTTTGAGCGATCCGCTCCACTGATAGTACGATACGTTTCCTCCTCCGAACGATAGTCCAAACTTGCTGATCGGCATTTCGATATCGATTGAATGATGACGCGTATCGCGCTACATCAATTTATAACAAGACTAGCTTCTCGAAGTTCCTCGATAATCGACAGAATCTCGTTGTCGTGATCATTATGCCCCGCCTGGCGCGAAGCTTCAAGCAATCGAAGACGATCCACACAAGTTCGTTGGGATCGTCTTCCAATGAATGTAGTCAATCTTATTATCATTTAGTGGCGCGCGGTATATCGGATCTTTTGTTTATACCCGTTCCAACTTTTTTACCCAACACCAATGGCGCGATTATATTCTTATACTTGTACCCCTTGTTACCTAGTACTTGACTATCCGCGCTATGACCGCGTCTGTATGCATTTGTTGTCAACAGAATGCTCTTGTAGGTGTGCATGTCATCATCCGTGCACATATTTTCATTAGGAAATTTCATGAAAATTAACTCATACAGACCCGGTGTTCCCTCGTATCTTTTTCCATTTATAATTATATCATCGTTTTTGTCCAAGGCGATACGTTTTTTCTTGCCCCTCGGACGTTTGAAGCAGGTGTCGAATGGATGTTACGAGTGGTTCATCGACGACTTCGAATACTTCTTCGACGGAAGGGGTATGTGAATACTCGTACGATAAATCGCGCGGCTCGACTATTTCAGACATTTCATTCAAAGTAGATGGTACAGTTTTCGATCGACTCAACATTGATTTCACAGGTGTGGAAGCCCGTACAGAATTGTCGTGCGAAGCGCTCGGTCGTTTTCGCTTTGGTTTTGGTTCCGCGTCCTCTCCTGAAAAGAACGTTTCGTTCTTGATAGGAACCTTGGAGGATTCAGCAGTGTTTTCGACAATCTGTTTCAGCGATTCGATAATAGGTTTAAAGTGTCTCTCCAACGCGATGTCCTCCTTCATTTTACCGGTTTTCAGGGCACGGTACTTTTTACGAATCGAATCGCTTGTTTTCGCAATCTATTTAGCTATCCTCTCGCGATCTATGGTGCTGTCCATGTTGCCTAGTCAGCATATCGATAACAACTGATTATGTCAAGGTACTGCAAAGTTATTAAAACCTTTTCTATATCGTCTATTGTTAAGCGCACTATCCTTATCAATCACTAGAAATCCATACTTTTGCTGCCAACATTTACGACACAAATTGCTGAAATCTTCGTAGGACATGTCAGTATTTACGTGATCGTTGTACACTCGTTTCGGATTAGTACCATCCTGTTTGAACAGGATCAACAGATTCGCATTGTCACGTATAACATGCTTCGGTATCTTTACATACGTCTGACAGAGATGGAAGCAGTCAACGTGCGCGATTGTCGGCCCATTGCAAAATACTCTCTTATCGCATTTTGCTTATCGCATATCACGTCATCAAAGATAAAGATGGAATTCGGAAGCGCCTCGTTCGTTGGAATGACATCGCTGTTATTAGAGAATGTAAAATAGCCAATTTCTTCGATCGGCGTTAACAAATTCGTTAGATATTGATATTTCGGCTGTTGCAGCGATTTCGAGTACACGTATACGTTCTCGATTCGTACGCCATGTGAACTTTCCAACAGGTTTATCAGCACGTTCGTCTTGCCACAGTTTGACGGTCTGCAAACGATAGCGCGTATAGAGGTTGGCAGCATGCTACCATGCTTGCGCATCTCTTTATCGGTTCGCACTTTTTCATCGAGATTCGTCACTTTGATCATCTGCGACTGACGCACGAACCGCATATTTTCTCCTTCCACAAAATACTGAAAACGATATCGCGAGCGGGCCTATTTATAGGGATGCGTGTAGTGAAATCGCTCAGTAATCAAAATGTTTCTCATCATATCGGACGATCTACACAGTTTAACATCAAAAGAGTTGGAATATATACCGAAAATTATAATGCTGCGAGAGTTTGAAAATTTTATAGATGTATTGTGGGATAGACTGCCTGAGCATATACGAGCCGATTCGGAGGTACAACGATACTGTCGGTGCTTGAAGCACTACAATTTGTCGAGTCATCAAACGCATATCGACGGACCGGCGCCTCTGATAAAGAATTGTGGCGTATGTCATCGAGGGGCTTGTTAAATCGCGTGATAAACGCACTTCCTTTCAAAATGCATATTCCCGGATATCAGTTTTGCGGTCCAAGAACGCATTTAGAGAAACGATTGGCGAGAGGAGATCGAGGTATCAATCCGTTGGACGCGGCGTGTCGCGAACACGATATAGCGTATTCGCATAGCAGCGAATTCGCGAAACGACACACAGCTGACAAATTACTCGCGGAGAAAGCGCGGAAACGCATTGATGCAAGGGACTCGACTCTTAGAGAGAGAGGTGCAGCCATTTGGGCGGCTATGAAGGCTAAGACAAAATTAAGTATATCTGAAAACTAGGAAGAGGAAGAGCAAGCGGATACTTCCGATAGCGAAAAGCGGCGGCGTCCTACCTATTCTTTCTCGGGTCGTTGGTCGGCGGAGCGGCGGGAGTCGCCAAGGTCGTAAACGATAGCAAAGCGACGCAGCATCAGTTGTAAGAAATGCAACGTCATAATCGCGTCATGGAAGGTCGCGGCGTTTATCTCGCTCCCTACAAGCGCGGACGAGGTGTCGCGCGTAAAAAAAAAACGTCGACAAGTTAAAACTACCAAAGGGTGTAACTACCAATGTGCAACTGCAGCAACTTGCAAACCGTATGCGCATTCCATATTTTAGAGGTATCTTTATACGTACTACATTACTGGTGGAAGGAGTACATCGAAACGAGAGCGGTATCGTAAATTTGGATAATGCCGAGAGACCCGGTACGCTTTGGATGGCATATGCGAAAAGGGGAAATCCCGCCATATATTTCGACAGTTTCGGCAATCTTCGACCGCCGAAGGAACTCGAACGATATCTGGTAAGCAGTGTAATCGAGTACAATCGCACGCACTATCAACGCTACAATCAGAGTAATTGTGGACAGCTGTGTCTACAGTTTCTTTGAACGGTTGACAAGCAATTTAAGAACCGACATTGCACCGTTTAACTCAGTATTCGTTTAAACATGTCGTTGACGTTTACGCTGACCGGCAAAAGTAGCGTCCTTGCTGTGAGCTACTTTCCAGCTGTGGATTTGAACGATGCCGATTACGAGCTCGGTCTGACAGACTTTGAAACATACCATACTCTAGCGAATATAAATTCGACAAACAATAAGTTTTACTTTGACGATGACGAAATTGTCATTCCCGAAGGACCATACGAACTGCGTGATATAGAGCGGTATCTGAAACGCGAAATTTTACGTTCTCACGACGCGAAGCGCAAAGTGGATGAAGACGGCGAGTTCCCGCTGGTGATTCGCGCCAACAACAATACAATGAGAACTGAGATTAAATGCGCCTATCGGATAGATTTTACAAAACCTCGCAACATTGGATCGCTATTGGGATTTTCGCATGCTTGAGCCGCGGCAGTGGCACGAATCGAACGTGCCTATAAACATCATCAGCGCAAACATTATTCGTATCGAATGTAACGTGAATGCGGGTTCGTACAGCAACGACCGGTGCGTGCATACGATACATGAGTTTTCACCGAGAGTGCCGCTAGGATATAAGATATCGGAAAGGCCGACGCAGATCATTTACCTTCCGATCGTCGTACGGAGCATTATCAGATCTGACGATTCGCGTGATGGATCAAGACGGTCGAGTACTCGAGTTTCGTGGAGGGATTACCGTTAGACTGCATGTACGACGGCGCTAACGTGAGATGCTTGTGTCGAACGAACAGTTGAAACGGACGAGAGATACGCCTATTACCGGAGAAACGTCATCTAGAAAGAAACTCACTGCTTCCAGCATAGCATTTTTAAAGTCGTTGGGATTCATCGTAAGAAATGACTGATATTTTAAACATTGCCAGCGAGGCGATCTTTGATGACCGCATCGTCAAGATCGAGACTCACACGTACAATCCGTACGCCAACACAACGATGCACACAGCGATGAGATACGGATACCCATACAGCAGCAGGATTTATACACGTTGCCGTGCGACAGTTTTCTCTACGTCGAAGGAAGATTGATGCTGAAGAAGAAGGATAATGATTCGCCAACAACGCTTGGAAATAATTGCGTGGCGTTCATGTTCGATAAAATTCGATACGAACTGAACGGCGTGGAGATTGACCGCAACAGAAACGTCGGAATTACCAGTACCATCAAGAACTATGTGTCGCTGACGTACGACAAATCTTTGATTGCGCTAAACGCTGTATGGAACACTAGATCCGACATGGAGGAAGGATACTTTAATTTTTGCGTACCGCTCAACATGTTATTAGGCTTTTGCGAAGATTACAAACGCGTGGTCGTTAACGCTCGTCACGAATTGATTTTGATACGAGCGCGCAACGATTACAATTGTTTGGTGGAAAATTCTGCGACGGAACCTGAGGTTGAATTATTCAAAGTGCAGTGGCGGATGCCTCACGTTACGTTAAACGAGATGAATAAATTGTCGATTTTGCGAGCATTGGAAAGCGGTCGTTATCTGAGCATGAGTTTTCGCTCGTGGGATCTGTACGAGTATCCTCTGTTACAGAGTACTACCAAACATTCATGGGCCGTCAAAACGGCAACTCAGCTTGAGAAGCCGCGATACGTTATCTTTGCTCTGCAGACCGGTCGAAAGAATATCATGTATCGAGATGCTAGCCTGTTCGATGATTGTAATTTGATCAACGTGAAACTTTATCTAAATTCAGAGTTTTTCCGTACGATGATTTGAATCTGGATTTTGGCAAAAAGAGATACGCCGTTTTGTTTGATATGTACACGCGTTTTCGTAAAGCCTATTACGGAATCGACTGTTTCGAAACGCTTCTCAACGTGCTCTCGTTTATCGAGAAAGGGCCTTTCGCGGTTATTGATTGTTCGCGACAAAACGAATCCGTTAAGAGCACAACCGTGGATGTACGCATAGAATTTGACTGCAAGGAGAATGTGCCTGCCAATACTACCTCATACTGTCTCATCATACACGATCGTGTAATCGAATACAGTCCGTTGTCTAACGTAGTGCGCAAGATCATGTAAATTGCAACATCAGCAACAATTTAAGATAGATTACCACTGATATGAGCGCAGTTTCGAATAAATTAATGTCATGGTCATACCGACGTTTGTGGATCTGCAAGGTGCTGAGAGGAGGAGCCATTCTCACTCACTATATTTTTTCATGTCCTATGCCATGGAATTTTTTGACAAGGTCCGACAAATCTTGCGCTTCCTGGTTGAGTGCTTATCACCATGGATTGCGGTGGGACGACGGAATAGTCCCGTTCAGCATGGCGAAACACCTGATTAAAGAGGCTGTGATAGAAGAGGATGAAACTCTCGTATATGTAAAGGGGCTTGAAAAACGACATTGGCTAGCTGATATACTCGCCAGCGATGATGTAATCGTTGAAACTCTGGATGCGCATTACGAAGATGTGGAATCGCTACGTAATCTAGATGACGTAATATTATACGATGTGGACGACACGCTAACAATTGTTCTTTGCAAAATGTATTTAAGATATTCAACTGGTGGTCTCGACACAAAAAAGAATTGTAAGACTTTTTTAAAATAAATGTTTCATATTAATACGTTTTATTTTTTTTTATTACCCGTACGAGTAGATATTTAAATAAGTATAGCGCATAAAGTTGAAAATCGACCGATAGCGGTCTGATTGCGATTCAATAATTGTTTGAAAGCTGTTTGCAGCTGTTTAATATCGGTTCGATAGCTGTTCGATAGATATACGTTTAATTGCGCTTCATTGAAGCGCAGCGAGTGATAAAAATGCTGAAGTGGAATCTTTCGAGCGCAACGTCCTCTCATATACTTTTGGCTGAGACATATGCTTTCATCCGAGGCATTATACTCTTTATCATTGATATATGACATTGATGATGATGATGATCTAATTATAACTCATAAATGCTGAAGTTTATTCGTGGAATTATTCAAATGTATGATATACTTTTTGGCTGAGGTATAAACTTTTGACCGGGGCGTTGTACTTTTGTCCGCCAATATAGCATTGATTTAATTATAACGGATAAAATGCTGAAGTTTCTCTATGGAATCTTTCTAACGCATGATAGATTTTTCAGCTGAGGTATAAACTTTCGACCGGGGTATTGTAGTTTTTTCGATAATGCTGCATACTTTTTGTCGGAATGGTGTCATGTTATAGCGATCATCTTTACTATAAAAATCTCGCACAGTCCCAACGATCAGTCTGTCAGTCTTTTAGCCTATTAGTCAACCGGTTAATCCGCGTGAGCCGCTCATCTTATTATCAATCGCCAACTTTGACGCTTTAGTGGAGTACGTGACATACATCAACATACAGGCGCGTTGTTGGAGAAAGCGGCTCAGTTGTCCGAGAATCGAAGTTGCGTTTCGCGGATCTGGATTCCATTCGCGGAGAGGACGCGGAGGGGGCATCGATCCCCCGCGAAAATCGTATAAATACGATGGGCGATCGATGCGTGAATCGATAATCGCTCGATTGTTAGAAGCGAATCAGGAAGAAATATCAGCAGAAGAATTATTAGGAAGAAATGGCAAGATACACAAACGAAGAATATTACGACATGATAATGGCACATGGAGAGTGTCAGGGGCAGCCTTACTTTGCTGCAAGAAGATACGCGGAATTATATCCACACCGAGCAAGACATCCGTCGGCCAACGTTATACTTGCGACAGCACAACGATTATACGAGACCGGAAGCGTCTTACCGAAAAAAAAGCATTGCGGTAGACAACGCAATACAAGACATCTTCGTACTGTAGAGACTGTTCTTCGTGCTGTCGAACAAGAGCCTGAAACCAGTATTCGGGTTATTGCTCGAGAGCATAATTTGTCTTCCTCCACAGTACAGAGAATTTTACAAGAAGAAAAAATGCACGCTTATCATTATACTTGCGTGCAAAATTTACGAGAGGAAGATTATCCACGAAGAAGAAGATTCTGCGAAAATTTTCTAAGAGAAGTAGACGAGGATCCGGAATTTCCTTCTAGTGTGATATTTAGCGATGAATCGTTGTTCACACGAGAGGGAATCGTTAATTCGCACAACATGCATATGTGGAGCGACGAAAATCCTCGAGTTACTCGACTTAGAAATTTTCAAGTCCGATGGAAAATGAATGTCTGGGCAGGAATCATGGGTACGAACATACTAGGTCCAATTATTCTGGCTACGTTTACACCGTACGACTGATAGCGACCTGACCTATATCGTGACCCAAAGTAGGTCTAGTCACCAACCGTTTACACCGAAAAGGACTTAAAAATTGATTGGGTCACATTTAGTCCACGCTGGTCCAAATTAGAGCCATCTGTCGTATTTTGTACAAATTATTTCCATATACAGCGTTGTACTCGCCAGAACGTATACATAGCACTATATTGAGTCGAGATGACAGATATCTTAACCTCTAAAATCTCGAACTTTAATGCTTAATATCTCGGTTCGCGAGGCCGACCGCCGCATTTTTGCCAGATTCTTTCATTTTAAGTGAAAACGCGTCGATAAGCCCAATTCCATCAAAATCGGAGATGAGGACTGTAACGTCCGGTGCGCCTGCAGAGTAGCGCCCCGTACTACACGATAGACCGCGAGCACAGAGTATAGC
>NW_017257848.1:0-13264 GCF_001594055.1 Mycetomoellerius zeteki | reverse complement strand
TCCACCGACCCAGTCGCGTCTCTCGCATCAACAACAAACGCGAATTCGGACGTGACAAGGACCGTATTCTAAATAATTACTATTTGTATTATTTTGATTAACAAAGGCATTGGTACTTACGAACTTGAATCGCTGCATGAACTTTTTTCCATCTTTTTTTTAATATTTATGTTCTTTGCACAAATCAATTAGTCTTTTCACAGTCTAGAAGTAAATAACAAACCGGTTTAACCTAACTATTCAACAAAATAGCAGTGTCCTACCGAGCAAATGGCTACGAAGCTTTTAGGTAGAGTCAGTCGCGCGTTTACACCAAGAAAGTAGACGATCTATTTTAGGTGAGGGCTCTAAAAAATCCGGCCTGATCTACAACAGGTCAGGTATAGTAGGGTTTACAGCGTGCGGCCTAAATAATGTGATCTAAATTAGGTCGAATTTGGGGTATAGGCCGCGGACTAAACGTACGGTGTAAACGTAGCCTCTGCCAGAGATTCTAAATGGCGCATCATATAAGAACTTTTTGGCAGAAAATATTCCAGATTTTCTGGAAAAAATATCATTAGCTGAAAGAAACAAAATTATATTCCAACAAGACGGTGCTGAACCTCACAATGCAAGAGTTGTCACGGACTATTTAAACGAACAATTTCCCGGCTGTTGGATGGGCCGGTATGGTCCAATACCTTGGCCTGCAAGGTCGTCGGACCTTAATCCCTTGGACTTTTTCCTATGGGGACACTGTAAAGAAGTTATTTATAGAAAATCTCCCGAAGACTTAGAAGATTTAAATGACAAGCTCCATTACGCTATTTGAAGTATTGACAACGATATTTTATAGAAGACTCAGAGAAATTTTGAAACGTCTGAGAGCTTGTGTCGCAATGGACGGTGGCCACTTCGAACATCTATTGTGAAGAAAGAAAAACGAAAAAGAAATGAAATAATTAATCTGCCCTTTTCAGGGCAACCAAATATTTCATTCGTGGAATTTTCTTACAGTTCGCAAAGTATTATAAATCAAAAATAAATAAAATACTTAAGGAAATTGTATGATTTGTTTCATACAACTTTCAACGAGAATTAACGGGAAATGACTAATAAAGAATTAATATAATTTATTTAAAAAAAAAATATTGCAAATGCAATTTTTTAATAAATTATACTAATATAAATCATAGATATTTTTACTTTTTAATTGTCGCGTTCTGATTTCTGAAGCTCAATTAACGACTGCATTCAACAGAAAGAGCAGCTTTATAATCGTTGTAAGATTCTTTATTATGATTTACAATAGTTGCAAAGCTGCTTTCTCCGCTGAACGCAGCCAATCACGTATTCGGCAGGTTACCACGAACAATAACCAATAAAACTAGTCGACTGTTCGCTTGTAAACACGTGTCGTGTTTTTATCGCGTAAACACGTGTTTCTTTCTTCGAGTAATTCTCAAGCGTGAGTGAATTAATAGTAATCAATAGTAATTGACGATAGTGATTAATTCGTTAATAATTGGAGTGTGTGAATGTGACACAAGTGATTTAAGAAGAACAAAAAGCGATACAAGTGATACAAGTAATACAAGTGATTTGAGAAAAAAAGAGAAAAGGATCTTTACTCGATCTGTATCTTCATGAAGGGCTGATCTTTGTGCAGGATGATAAGTGAGTATACATGTTCAAACTTATGCGGACACGTTCGGACACGCGTATTCTCTCTCTCTCTCTCTCTCTCTCTCTCTCTCTCTCCCTCTCGCTCTTCTACATGTTTATCTTACAATCATACATTTTAAATGTGATAGTTCTAATATAAAAATGATATTTACATGTACAAAGTTATTAGAAACAAGGCGGCAAATAGTAAATATCATTTTTAAGTGTAGCATTATTAAACCCAGGTGGAAATTTACAACTGGCTTGGTACCGAGCCAGTACCACACTAAGGATTTTGGTACTGGTTGGGTACTGGTATATTGCAAGATTGACTACGGCGCGATACTGGCATTATACCGAAAGGTAACTCGGCTGAGAGTTGGCAGTTGGTACTGGGGCAGTAGTGGGATCGGTACTGGGCCGGTACGAAAAGTCTGTACTAGCATGATACTGGCATTATACCGAAATGTAACTCGGCTGGAAATTGGCAATCAGTACTAGGGCAGTACTGGGATCGGTACTGAGCCGGTACAGAAAGTCTGTACTGGCATAGTACTGGCATTGTATCGAAAGCTAACTCGGCTGGGAGTTGGCAATCGGTACTGGGGCAGTACTGGGATCGATACTGAGCCGGTACAGAAAGTCTGTACTGGCATGGTACTGGCATTGTACCGAAAGCTAACTCGACTGGAAGTTCGCAATCGGTACTGGGATCGGTACTGAGTACAGAAAGTCTGTATTGGTCCGGTACTAGCATTACTTTAATAACTACGTAAGGAATATCCCTCTCTCCTAATTTCTATTTGATAATAATGGATTAAGCCGTTTTCTCGTGATGCATCAAAATTCCGAGAACAGATTGACAGACATATTGACAGACAGAGAGACAGACAGACATAGAAATTTCTGAGACCACTTTTTCCACAATGCGCATGAATAGCAATAGTTATCAAGAAAATATGTAAGTTTATGCAGTGTACAGACAAAAATTTAATTTATTTAAATGAATTAGAATAAAAACAATATATTATGGGACCGTAATATGTGATAACATAAATTGTAGAAGTCAGTGCCCGCATCTCTTGCATTCCGTGCAAGCGTCCTAAGCCTTTAAACTACCAATGCGATAGTTTATTAGAGTCAGCGTTTCAAAAACCGGAAAATCATTTCGGCACGCGTTTCAAAAAGACTACATATGTAATGTATAAATTCACACAGAATCATAGAAGCATTTAAGAATCCAGCTAGACCGTGTAAGGCACTGATTTCTATAGTTAGAATAAAACCAGTTTTGAAAAATGATAACTTTCTTATATATATTAGTAATTAATTTTTGGAACAAACTTTGTTGAGAACGATACAGATTTTTGAAATTATAATCTTTTTTATCATTTTTTTTAGCCCAAAATGTTATCTAGAGCTATCAAGTTGTGTGACAACATTTGCTACGAAAGTTTTGCGATCTGTACAAATCTGTATTTACAAAATTGGAGGCTACAGATTAATAGATTACATAAATAAACAATGTCGAGTTCTTGAAATTAGACTTGGACGTCTAATTAAAACGCTATGTTGCTATCGTTCTACGAAAATTTATGTATATGTGTGCGTACGACGTTGATGTACTAGTATATAAAGATGTGTCACATTTTATCAATGAAACAGCGATTTCGGAGTTCGGGCTTCACTTTAAGACTCCTTAAAGACTCAAATAGGTAGCAATTTTAAATCAGAACTAATACGAATAAAGTTTTGTATACAAGTGTACAAGAATATGTTCAACAACATATTTTGATAACAGATCGCTTTCCTCAAAGGATTCAGGAAATATATAATCCACTATACAGGTTTCTCCCTTAAAGGCTGTTCACAATTTATACTGTCGCCTTTCTTCATCTTTTTTTCTTCCGATTGAAAATAATATAAACTAATATAATAATATTACTAATATTATAATATAATAATATATTAAAATAATAATATAAACTAATATAATATAAAGCAGCAGCTGCAAAAAAATAGTTAATTCTATTCATCTCAACACTATTGTTTAAATATGTAACAAAATTAAAACGTTCTACCCAATTGAGTTAATTTGAAGGAAACCAATTTAACGGGGTGGGTACTCAAATCTTACAAAATAATTTCCTGAGAATTCCAGGTTTTCCAGATTTTTCCTGGTAGGGGACACCCTGAATTATTTCTACTCTCTAATTTATATAAATCGCTTGCTTTTAACACTCTCTCGTTTATGTCATATGGTTTGCTTCGTCAGTTATTACTTTTATTCAGTTATTATTTTTATTCCTTTGTTGTTTCTCACCATCGCGATCTCCTGCATTGGATAACCAACGAGAGATGTAGCTATTAAAATCTTTTATTGAAATCTCGGTAAATTTTTGAAGTGTAATTTCTGAAATATGAAATATAAAATTAGTTATGTACATAAAAATTATGTGGTAAATTAATTAAAATACAAATTTTCAATGCGCTTTGCATATAACAATTACTTGCCTTTTAAGATGTTATATGTTTTTGTCTTTGAAAAATTTTCTTTTCTTTTTCCCTTTGTAATGCGGCCAAATCCGCTAAATTGGATTTGGATATTTTTTGTTATTATCATAGGCAGAATTGCATTAACGGCTGTTTTGAAATCTGGCAGCAAATTAGAATTGATCAGCATAAATGATTTCTGAAAAAATTAATGATTGTTAAATGAATACTCGCAAAATGATTAACGTTATCAGTGAAACGTTGACGTGCGCTAAACTGATTAAAAGCTACAAAGACGAATTTGATCTACAGTAGACCGTACGGTTCGTTAAAAACGAGTAATTCATTTTAAAGTAAATCGAAGTGGGGTTGCACAATTCAAGAGAGCCGAACAATCTTTGCATTTCTAAAATTTCTAAAATTAATTAAATATTAAAAAATTAGAGAATCTAATTTAAAAAGTTTATTAGTCACAAGAAAACCATTGAAATGACACAGTTAAATTGATTAGAATTTTTTATTTTAGTTTAAATTTTTGGTTAAACTAAATACAGATTTACTGAACTTTCTTATTATTTCAACCAAAATTTCAATCAAAATTACACAGACCATAAATAATAGTTAGTTCAACCAGTAATTCTACTTAAAATAATTAGCTTTTATAATGCAGCTAGAAATTGTAATTAAATAAATAAAAAAGAGCCGAGTAAGTAATTATTTAACTGTTCGATTTTTTGTTGATCTGTTTTTTTATTTTATCATTAATTTTTTAAGTACTTGTACAACTAAAGAACATTCTACGAAAGATTGTAGCAAAATTAAATAGTAAATTGAACCATAAACGGAGAAGAAAGTAATTAATTTATATTAGATAAAAATAAATTTGAAGAGTCTTAAGCCGATTTTTTTTTAATTATAAAAAGAGAAAGGTCTTCAAATCAGAGAAAATATTTAATTCGTAATAAAATTACATAAAGATAAATTTTAAAAACAAAATGAATTGTAAAAACTGACGACTGCAAACAAATATTGTGATTATACGTACTAATGCTACGGACATGTCATTAATTTAACTGGTTTCAAAACGCTGAAAATCTTCTAATGTCGTCATTGGTAAGGGCGGTAAAATCTCTCTCTGTTTTAGAGTTTCGCCAATTTCGGGTTCAACTGCAGCCTTCATCATTATTTTCAATTCGTTAATTTTTTTATTTAAATCGTAGAGTATACTTCTCTTTACACTTTCAAGCTTCGTCTCGAAATCTTTACTGATCTTTTCTAATTTAACTGAAACATATTAAAATTAAGCATTGAATCTCTTGAAAAGATCACAAGATTTTATGTGAAAGTTGGTTTTAAAGTACCCTGTAGTTGTAGACAAGAAGAGCACTTTCTCTGCAGTCCCCTACTTATTTGTTGGTCATCTTGTGCTTCTTTCAAATTCTTTCTGTCCGAAGTAAGGCCTTTATCATTGTTTCTTTTAGAAACGAAGGAAGTCGCTGAATCGTCAAACGTATCATCACTAGATGACGTTTCTGAAATTGAAGGCAATTGGATTTTATTTCTATTAATTTTAAGATTTTAAATTAAATTAAATAATAATTTTAAAATGATTAAATTTAAATATATATTATAAATTAACATTATTAGTGATTGTAAAGGGGAATAAAAGTGAGTTATTTCTTTATGATACCATGACGTTCGCTTTCAAATTCGCTTTCGGATCCTGATTCTGCTCCTAATTTATTTTTTGGATTTTTCATTGCTGAATTTTCAGGAAATTCAGAACCCAACTTTGAGTTCGACATTTTGGCAGATATAGTTTGTTTGTTAATGGCTTTAACAGAAACATAATATCATTAACATTTTTTTTTAACTTTTTCTGATATCGAAAATGTTATTAAATTTTGCATATTATTTACCTTGCACTTCTCTCAAGTTTGATGGAAAGGCAGGAATAGCTTTCAAAACTTCATTTTGTCGCAGTACTACTGGCATTTCGGACTGGTCAGCATTGTCTTTTTTCTTGTCATTTTTGTCATCTGAACTTTCAATTTAACTGCTACTGTCGACATCTTCTGCTACAAAAGACATAGCCAATCTCCTAAGGCCTTGAGCATGACTGTCTGCAACAAAATAATTTAAAGGTTAATCAAAATTTCTATGAAATAGTAAAACATAACAATATGTTCAATCTGATTTGAAAACTTTAAAATCTTAATACTTACGAGCTTCCTTTAAAATCTTCACTTTAAATTGTTTCCAATTTTCTCGATCCGGTTCTCTGTTTTTTTGCACCCATTTTTCGACATGTCTATACTGTGATTGATCTGGGTAATAACATAACCATTTTCTCTTAGTTAATATTAACCAGGAGCGTGGAACAAGCTCGACATTTTTCTTTTCTTTATTTCCTTCCACGAAAACTATTACTACATGCGTAGTATCTTCTTTCAAATGGTACGACTCTTGCGTATCATCCATGGCAATAATAGAACTGTAAAAAAGAATTGTAAAATTTTGTTGCATAATGAGAAAAAAAATGTAAAGAATTTTAATAGTTTCGTCCAAAAATAAACACCCACATAAATTTTCAAAAATTAAGAAACTTTAAATTTAATTTTAATTCCAATATAATTTTTTTAAGATACAAGATAATAATAATTACATTTAAGAATGAAGCAAAGTAATTGCAATTTGCTTCTTATCAGCAGTGAGTAGGACACATTTTCTTTTAATTTTATTAATATCGAAATTCTGAATTGTTTTTGACTCTGAGCCTAATTGGTAAACACCTATTTCTTTAGAATCGCAAGGATATTCAAATAGATTTGTTAATTTAGATATTCCAAAACCCGTAAGAGAAACAGATCCCTCAAAGCTGTAGGATATGTCTGATATGCGAATTATTCTTCCACTTTCTAATTGTACGAGGTTGTTTGCATTAGACGAGTCAATTGTACACGACTCGTTTTACATTGCCTTTACTACTATGTCTATGGTGAGAAGCGCTCTTGTACAGTTCTATGATTAGATCATGTTTTTTAGTTATATGTTTGCTCAGCGGGTGATTCGATTGTGGTAAATCTGTAGCTACAGGATATGAATGTAATTCTGCTGTACGCCTTACTAATTGATGCAATTGCTTTTTTTTCCCTCTTATTGTGCTCTTGATCCAACCGAGGCAATTCTCAAAAATAAAAGCAGAAATCGCAGGCAATTCCACGTTCGTGTATTCGACATCATCAGCAAGATGAATAAGATTATGAACATTAATGTTCTGGGAATCTTTACCATAGAAAGTGGGAAATAAATAAACAAATTTTTCTCTTAATAAAGATCTTGCGACTTCTGTGTATCGAAGTGCCAATTCAGAACTGCAAAGAATACGGGAGGCAACAAAAAAAGAGCATAAAATGCTCATATACATCTTTTCGTAGCACTTTACGAAGACATCCAACACTGGAGTAATGCAAAAAAAATCTGTACTGAGTGGCTTTCCAATTACTCAAGTTATCCAAGTCGTATTCCTTTCTTTGAAAGTCATCGGGAACATTTGCCAGTTTTAGAAGAGTTACGTAAACATGTACGTTGACTTGTGCTGATTTTCGTTTCACGATTACTTCCAAAAAGCCATGCCTCCAATAATAATTTCATAACTCCAATATACATTAAATGCATTGAGTCAAGAAGAAAGCCTCTTACTGGATCGAACTCCGGGATATTTACAATAGGTGACCAGCCCTTGTGATGTTCTTTCTGATGTTGTTCTTGAAAAGATCTCTTTGTTCTTAATGTAGCGTTTATATTTGCGTATATTCTCTTTTTATTTCCTCGGGGATTTTTAATTGAGGTTCCCTTTACCTCGCATCGTTCACAAGCATAGAAGCCTCCATGTCCTTTACAACACTTCAAAAAAGAACGAGCGGGAGTGTCACAGACAAAACCGAGAATTTCTACGGTGAAGTGAACTTCCTCAATTTTGATACCGTCTTTTACAAGTTCTCTTATTTCGATAATACATTCCTTTAAAAATTTATTCACAGAGTTTGGCTTCGATTTTCCGCAAAATGCAGCAACCATAAACGGAGTTGATTCATAATTCGAATCAAATACAAGCATCAAAATAGGCAACAATTGTTGATTTGAACGGTTAAAAACTGGCATACCGTCAATATTTATCAATAATTTTATTGTAGTTTTGTTATATTCCGTTAGTGAAATAATTCGCTTCAGATTTTCCGCGATACCAAAATAAACATAATGACCATATTCCTTATCACGGTGACTCTGTGTCTTCATTCGTTTGATTTTCTTTTTGATAGTTACCACTTTTTAATAAAGTTGCTGCACTTTTTGGAAGCTCTATGTGACCATCCTCTCTTAAAATTTCCATTAATTCTGTTGTAACGAAGTTTTTTGTTACATGTGATATGTGGCGCACAAGTAATGCATGTATTTTGTCGCTAAAAGAAGATTTTACAATTTCAGAATTTGTAAGACTTTTTCTTGATAGATCCGAATCATCAAGATTACAAATTGAAGGCTTATGAGTTAGAATAGACGATAAAGATTTTTCAGTGATTGCAACATTTGAAAGAGACAAAAGTTGTGGAGAGGTATGTTCAATATCTAAAATATGAAAACTTGGAGAATCAGGTAGGTCATTTCTTGGAGATTCCATGTTTCCATTATTATATGCCGTTGAACTCAGTGACTCTGTTGGGCTTTTTCGCTCAATTTCAGTTTCTACTTCTAAATCATTTAAATGTTGTTCCTTTAGGAACAAATGCTTCTTCTTTCGATAATATGAACTCGACATTTTTTCTCAAAATTTATGTATTTTTAGTTCATGACGATCCTGTAAAGAAGTAACACTTAGAACGTTAGCTAATGATTTCATTAATGAAACATGGACATTAATTTTATTTCGTATATTTAAAAATTTTATAAATGCGAGAAAAGTAAAAACAATATTTTTAAAGAAATCAAAATTTTTTAATTTTAATCATTTAAACAAATTTACTTATGCCAATAGGCTCTGTATGAATAATCATTCAACTTAATCGTTTTGGACTGAAAAAGCCACGCAAAATGTATTGTGCTATTCTAAATTTATTAAAACAATTTCTAACATAAAAACTGAATGTTTCGATCCTTTAATGAGATCATTTTCAATAGTTAAACATAAAAATTGTTCATACATTAATGTATGTAATCTGATGCGATTTTTAACCTTTCATTTTGGTTGCATTTTGGCTTCATTGTTAATCTTCGTATTTGTACTCTTGTTTGTATCGTCTAATTGTCTTTATTTCTTCGCTATTGGTATTGTGTATCTAAGATCCTGGCTTCTTGGCCATAGTTTTATTGTTCAGTTATGCATTAAGGCCCACATCTTGTCAATATACTATAATTAGAATATTATTAGTTAGGTTACCCTATTTTTGTAATTATTTTAATTATAATCTGAATTTGAAAAATTTCTATATTGTTATCCTATCGTCTTAGTTGTTACATAAAATCATTGCGTCAATTGTAATATATTTTAATTGTTCTACCTGAATCCTTAATTAGCAATTACAATTTACATCTGTGAACTTCAACCTTACATCGGAAAATAACAAGAGCATACAGAAATTGTAAATAACAAACACCTCTACAAAGGACATAGCGCATTAGGTGGGAGACAATAATTCTAAGATATGTAAGTATGTGTCTGATAATAATTTCGTATCATTTTGTTGATACCTGCTTCTTGTTTTTTTATATACAGGGTGTTTCCAAATTAAATCGCAAAACTTCGGGAGCGTGTAGAGGAGTAAAAAACTAAGAAAAAAAGTCCTATAGACATATGCTCGTTTTTGCTCCGTTTCAGAGAAATCGAAAAAAAATGTTTATATTTCTTGCCATATCTAGCACCGACATATTTGATTACATTTTCCACTTTCTGTTATGAATTTGTCAGTCGCTCTTTGAAAGCCTTTAATAGTAGATGAATTTTGTCTTTTGCAATATGCCGCGTACGTATTCTAATAGTGAATATGCTGATATGGTTTTTGTATACGGTTTCTGCAACGGTAATGCTTTAAAGGCCTGGCTGCTACAAGAGCCGTGTTTGACAGATGCAATGCTTGTATTGCTGCAAGAGGTGCACATTTCGAACAAAATCTTCATTAAAAAGTTTATAAATAAAATAATTAAAATAATAAATTAAATATATTTTTTTCTTTTTTCGTGATTTCCTGCGAAACAAAGCAAAAAGGAGCATATGTCTATAGGACTTTTTTTCTTAGTTTTTTACTCCTCTACACGCTCCCGAAGTTTTGCCATTTAATTTGGAAACACCCTGTATAATAAATCATCTCCGATACCGTTCTTTTCTTTCATGTACGAAGGTTTATTGTCCAAAATCCTAATATTATTCCAATCAAATTCATTTTTATTAAAAAGTCTATACTCCAAAATCACAGAGGGAGGGCTACCTTTTTTTATTGATTTCATTGCAGTGTTTTTTTATCCGTGTCTGTAATTGCTTTTTTGTTTGGCCTACATACGTAGTTTCACAATCAAGACAGTTAATTTTATAAATTAGTTGACTCCTGTGCATTTTTTCTAAGTGGTTTTTCCCTATTATTATGATTTTATTTAATTTTACAGGATGGTGTGTGAAAGCTGGTTGTATATTTAATTTCCTAGTAAGATTGTTAAATGTATTTGCATAATTTTTAATGTGGTATTATGAAAAATTTTTTATGTTGGTATTAGATTCGTTTTGTTCATTGGATGTTGTGTTATCTATGAATTTTTTGAACCTTTGAATTTATAGTAATACAATACATGAAAGGTCCAAAAAATTCATAGATAACACAGCATCCAATGAACAAAACGAATCTAATACCAACATAAAAAATATTTCATAATGCCACATTAAAAATTATGCAAATACATTTAACAATCTTACTAGGAAACTAAATATACAACCAGCTTTCACAGACCATCCTGTAAAATTAAATAAAATCATAATAATAGGGAAAAACCACTTAGAAAAAATGCACAGGAGTCAACTAATTTATAAAATTAACTGTCTTGATTGTGAAACTACGTATGTAGGCCAAACAAAAAAGCAATTACAGACACGGATAAAAAAACACTGCAATGAAATCAATAAAAAAAGGTAGCCCTCCCTCTGTGATTTTGGAGTATAGACTTTTTAATAAACATGAATTTGATTGGAATAATGTTAGGATTTTGGACAATGGACCTTCATACATATGAAAGAAAAGAACGGAGATGATTTATTATATTATATATAAAAAAAACAAGAAGCAGGTATCAGAAGAATATAATTTCGTATCAACAAAATGATACGAAATTATATTCTTGAGGCTTTCACGGGTGTTACCTATGTGACAATCTTGCGTTTCGCGGGTTTTCTCCGTGTTCAGATCCATTCTTGGAATGCCAACGTTTCGTGAACCTTGCAGTTCACTTCATCAGGGCGAGGAGCAGCCTGATACTAACAATTAGTGTGCTAGCAATCGTTTGTGGAATTAATACTATTCATGATGTAAAGTCGCGGGTCATAATTTACATTAATGAATAAATATCCTAGTGTACAATATAGTGTACACGCAGGTAGAATGCAATTTTATTGAATGATAAATTCTGTACGGCAACGATAACTTCAATATATCCTGCCAATGTAGGAGACATAATGTTATTAATAAATTCAGATAAAAAAAGCGTATAACTTAATCAAAAACGTAACGAGTTTTTTAAAGCTCGTTTTTTGTGACACTGAGTTAAAGAAGATGTATTTGTCACTAAAATAGAAAGCTAGTTGATAAAATGCAATATGTCTAAAAATACATACGAACATATATAATATTTTTTAAAACGGATTAAAGTATTTTCGAGATACATACTATATAAATGCGTCGTTTTTATTTGAGCGTAAGTGGACATGTGCAAGCATATTGCAAGTCTCCCAGGAGCAGATTGTGTACATTGTGGTTTCGTGGATTCCCAGCATATCTCCAAGTATCTCAGAATAGAACTACGACCTCGAAAACCTTTGTTTTTATAAATTAAAAGCTCAACGGGAACCAGCGATGTTTACATTGAAAAATGTACGTAGGATGCATTTCCAATAGTGGTTACAGCAGGATATTACATTTTACAATCTATATTTTTATCTTATTTTTTTAGTTATTAATCTTTCGCAAGAAGAATGCAAACGATCTACGTTTATATATACGAGGATAGTTCTCCATCTTACAAAGAAAACGTGATATTTGACGACTCTTTTTATTTTTCAACATTCTCCTTTCAGCTCAATACACTTAGTCCAACGATATTCTAACTTTTTTATATTCCGTCTGTGTAATACGATTTTTCTAATCCTTCAAAATAAGCACTAGTTTCATCGATTACTTTAATATTTGAACCAAATCTTTTCCCTGTTTTTTCTTCATGTTTGATTTCTTCGTGTTTGAAAAGAAGAAAAAGTCACTAGGGGCTAAATTTGGTGAATACGGTGCGTGCTGAACCAAATTCAAAGTTCAGCAATTTCGCGACTACGTTTTTGATAGACTAAGCAAATACGACATCGCAGTGTAAGCATTTTCATATGCAAATGCTCATGTAAGATGTTGTAAACGCGATCATTTGAGATGTTTGCAAGCTCACGCACTCGTCGATCATTCAACACAGCATTATAGGTTTTTTTCAATGTCATTAGTCGTAGAGGTTTTCGGACAACCTGAACATTCATCACCATTTATGGACGTACGACCTCATTTAAATTCAACAGATTATTTGTTAACAGTTTAAAAAAATGTGAAGCCTCTCCCAAAGTTGAATCTAAGCTTGTTTTTTTATTTTTGTTGGTGTTAAACCTTTTAAAAGTATTTTACTGCGCAACATTCGACTTCATTTATTAAAAAAAAAAAAATCAAAAGTTGGTTGCTTTACACGATCAAAACAAAGGAACTAGTAAACGCCCTGTCTGAAATTTTGACAGTAACTCTCTGCAGAATCAAACTTGTCAAAAATTATAGCAGTTTCACTTCTGGCATCATCTCTGTCAGGCCGAGAACTTTTCAAATTACCTTCGTACATACGC
>NW_017257847.1:4086-4427 GCF_001594055.1 Mycetomoellerius zeteki | reverse complement strand
ACATTAAAACCGTATTTTCAAAAATTCTACAACGAAGTGAATATACACTACGCGCATAAATTAAAGCATCACCTCTCACACCTTCGAAAAATGGGTAAACTTCAAAGAAGTGTAACTTCTACAAAAATCGTCAAAATAAGATTTAAAAAAAAATATTTTGGAGCTTGAAATCTCTACTTTCCAAATCTGTATAATGAAATGAAGATTCGGCTGGTTTTTACGGAATTACATGATTATAAAGAAAGATCCGTAAAATCTCAAAATTTTTTGTAAACTTTGCACAGTTTCATGCCGTGAATGAGAAGTCGGGCACAAATACAATTCACAGCTTTCGAAAGCGT
>NW_017257847.1:0-2965 GCF_001594055.1 Mycetomoellerius zeteki | reverse complement strand
ATGCACTTTATGTATGTTCACTTTGAACTGGCACCTTTATTTTAATAATATATCAGTTACTTTTCATGTTATTATAATATTTTATTATAAATAATCATTTAAATTTTTAAAGGTTTAAATTTTTGAGGATCTTTTTTGAACATGGCCTGACCTTTTCATTTTTATGATTTTTTAGGTAGTTATAGTATATATTTATAAATATAATATGGAGTATTCAGAGTATTTAATCGTAATATACATATGTATTATATTTTTATGGTAATCGTTGAATTTAGCCTCCTCTTCCAATGTTGATAAAATTAGGTTCTTTTGACGTTTTTGCAGGTAATAAACAAATCTGACAGAAAAATGTGTCGCTCTGTCCCGCGAACCGAGATATTAATTGTTGAAGTTGACAGATATTCAGATTAGGAAATTTGTCACATAAATGGCATTGAGGGTTACATAAATTCTCTATTTTACAAACAAAAATTCTCTGCTTCAAAAATACAAATTTTCTGCTTTAAAAACACAAATTATTATATAATTTTTGTTTTTACAGTAGAGAATTTCTTTTTAAAGCAGAGAATTTGTGTTTTTAAAGCAGACAAATAAATATCTAATCACAACAAATTCTCTGTTGTAAAAACCAAAATTATAAAGAAAATAATTTATACATGTTCCATGTAATAAGAAAATGTTAGCAATTTGGAGCCAAATTGACAGCAAACTCGATCATAACTCGGTTTTAACTACAAAACCATAACTATCTGTATCTGCATTTGACTATGGATTTGTTGACAAAACCTACTGACAGGCAATACCAGCAGATTGATGAAAGAAATCAAGCAGAATTTATTTGAATCAGGTTCTGCTCTCAATCTGTTGTCAAGTTATATGCAGAACTTTGTTCGGTTTCTGCTACCAATCTGCTGGTAAAGCATTTATTATAGTAGGCTTTGTCATATTTCTGAGAGCAATCTGCTGATGTCAAATAATACAAACTCTGTACAACCTAAAATTTATTGCCTTTCTGCAATCAAAAATTGATAGCAGGCTCTGCTCAAAAATCTCTTTCCACAAGTTTTGCTATCAGGGATTTTAAAACAGTGAATTTGTATTTTTAAAGCAGAAAATGAATTTTCAAAACAAAGAATTTATGTAATTTTGAAGCAGACAATACTTATTATTCAGAGTGAGAAATGACAATGGAATCGATGTTGAATCGATATCGATTCGATGTCGAAATCATCGAATCGACGATCGACGTCGATTCCATTGTCATTTCTCACTGGGTACAGCCTCACTTACATGTTCTCGTGTCTATCTCTATGCCATCGATGTGAGAGATTTCCTAACCTAAATAGTCGTCACTTTAACGATTAATATCTCGATCCATGAGACAGAGCGATACTTTATTTGCCAAATTCGTTCATTTCGTGCAAAAGGGCGTCGAATGATTCTATCAATATCGGAGGTGTGGAGGCTAAACTCAACAATTACCACTTTTACATTTAACTTCACTGATTCCATGGAACAGCTTTTAGTATGCACTGATATAATTTGTAATGCAATTTGTAGTGACTGAATTCACTATCAATATTCTTCTATAGCACAAGTAATACTCATTTTTCTATAAATTCTCACGATTCAAGTACAAATTGTCACGCGTGTCACGTTTTATTGTGTTTGACAGCTCAAAGTTCGACTGGCAAAGAGCTTTGCGACGTCGCGGATAGAAATCGCGAGGTTAGAACCATAATATAAATTATATAACATTAATATTATGTCAACGAAGCAATTGTTATGTAACACGCAACGAATGCCGTTATATTGCTGTCCGTTTATTATAACATATAAATAACGAAACAATGTAACATTTTCATAACCCGGTATTATATAAATATATTTATATAAAGTGTAAAGTTATATAATTATAATATAAATACAGTGTAACATCTGTTAAATTATTTGTTATTTCCACGTTATATTGTATTTAGTATTTACTGGGAATACTTACTTAGAGACTTAAGCTGCAGACGTAAGTAGCGCACAAGCTTTGGCGTATGACGTGTGACTTATTGCCGTCTCTTGGAATCACGGCAGTAAGTTGTGCATCATACGTGACAGCTTGTGCGTTACTTACGCCTACAACTTAAATTTAAGTGTTACGACAATTCTTGTGCTCAAACCCTAACGCTTCGTTATCATTGTCCTGTATTGCTGTCTTTCTGGAATTATATATCGAAAACGGCTAGGCCTCCCAGAATGCGACTTCGTATGATTAAGGTCGCCATATAGTACTATATTTAGAGCTATAAATAACAAAAATCGGTACTGATCCCTGATTAGGATGCGATTTTAAAGACTTTAAACACTTGAATAGGAATGATAACAAAGAGTTTCTCAAAATAGGTCATCACCACGTGAAAGAGCAGACTTTTTCTGTACGAAACGGCACTAACTTCATTTTATTAATTCCACTTTCCATCCGAAAAAGATCTAGAAGAATATACGAACAAATCGCAAAACTTCATTCTTTAGCAGTTACTAAACTAGATGGACTAAAAGCCTAAGACTTTGCACAACGGATCATC
Source organism: Mycetomoellerius zeteki (assembly GCF_001594055.1). Lineage (NCBI taxonomy): Eukaryota > Metazoa > Arthropoda > Insecta > Hymenoptera > Formicidae > Mycetomoellerius > Mycetomoellerius zeteki. The sequence goes on along the minus strand of NW_017257847.1, from coordinate 389 downwards.
CTCAAATCAATAAGTTTCATCAAAATCCGGAACGTTTTTCAAAATGGGTAATTCACTTTCGCATGGAATGCTCCACTTGTATTTGCCTATTATTGTGAGAGTAATATTCCTTTAATGTTCTCAATAAAAAAAATGATTGTACAAAAGTTAAGGAATTTAAAAAATCAAATAATAGGGATTGATGGAGTACATTTTAAAAACTCTTACCTTAACATGAAACAAGCTAACAAATATCAACATAGTCGTGATGATCAATTTTACGATGTACAGCCTATCTCTGAGATCACTCTCGCTATATTTTTTCCATATCATCATTATCATTGGATAGTCATAGAAATACATAAAAGAACTCCATATGGTCAAGGTGTACAGGTAAGAAAGATATGGCC
>NW_017257846.1:0-2935 GCF_001594055.1 Mycetomoellerius zeteki | reverse complement strand
GGCCTTGTAAAGCAGACTACCCCCTTAAAGGAATATTAAGTAATGATAGTGTTCGCACTTAAGCGACGGTAGAATATCTGAAAGGCCAAAAAAAGATTAGATGAAGGTAAAGAAGTTACGGCAAAGTTTAATCTGTCAAGAGAATACAATAGTAAAGAAAAATACAATAATGACGATGATACCAGAATCAGAAATACAATAAGATAAGGGATTATACGAATAATATCATGAAACGCCTGACTCTCAATACGAGAGTTTCTTAAACGCCGTCAGTAGTAGGCATGGGGCGTCCTGTGACGAACTTACAGACTGTTGTTGATACACTGCCTTCGTATGGAACGTCGTGAGACGTACTTACCGAGTGTTGTCAATACACCGCCTTACAGGCACGGGACGTCGTGAGACGTACTTAGAGACTTTCCATACCGCCTTACAGGCACGGGACGTCGTGAGACGTACTTAGAGACTTTCCATCGAAAAGAGCTCAAGAGGATGGCCGGCCATGTGTCGAGAGAGCAATGTGCATGATGCAACTGACTACGTGAGGGAAAAATCCCAGGGAGAGCGGAGACGCAACGCCACCTGTCTTTGCAGGAAGCGCCGCCCTGGCGCCAGGTGATATGACGCCATATTCTTGCACGGGTGCGACAGCGCGCGCGCAGTTTGACTCAAACTCAAACTCGCAACAGATAGATATATTAATTTTCTTAGTTTACATGTTGCAATAACTATATTAGCAAGTTCAAAATATTTACATTTTATTGATTATGCTTCTGATCTCTTATATTTCGCGAATACATTTAAAATTTTATATGGTGCAGAAAATATATCTCATAATGTTCACAATTTATTGCATCTTTCTGAAGATGTAAGAGTTCATGTTCCATTAGACATTTTTAGCGCTTTTCCATTCGAGAATTACTTACAATCGATTTTAAAGACTATCCGGAAAAGTGAAAAACCGTTAGCTCAAATAATTAAAAGAAAAAGTGAACAAAATTCTCATTTACATAAACAAGAAACAGTAAAAAATAAAAGATATCCTATTTGTAAAAATGAACATTCTAATGGTCCTACTATTAATGTAAACATTTGTAAACAATTTAGAAAAATTATTTTACAAGATTTTATGCTACATATAGATTATCCCAATAACTGCTGTACTTTTCACAATGGAGATATAATTTTAATCGAAAATATTGTTGACAATACTGATAAATTTAAGTTGATTGGTAGAAAATTTTTGACTGTAGAAAATTTTTATACATATCCATGCGAATCAAAATAAATTGGAATCTTTTTAGTTAATAATCTTGGTCCTCTTCAAATATTTAGTGTAGAGGATTTTTTTTTTTATGACGGAGGGGAAATGCCTACGCATTCCCTGGGTCTCGGGGGTGAACCCAGGGATATGTGGGGCTTGCACCCACTAAAACCCCTCCGGGTGTCCTGTCGCTGGCCGGTGTTGGGGGGCTCCCAGGAACGCGTGCAGCATACTTCTGGGAGCCCCCCTGGCTCTTCGGCTTTCGCCGACTCGTTCCCGCCCGGGGCCTTTGCCGGTCCCGGACGGCGCTAATGCGCTCATAACTTCTCTAGTTATGGGTGCTGGAGGGGACACCGCCTCCCGCCACCCCGGTGGTTTTGGGGAGGCATGGATTGGGGAACCTGGTCCCCGCCAAGGTTTTTAATCTATATTTGATATGTAATTGTAAAGATAGTATGTGGATGAAAAAACCTGTCGTTCAATTTGAGGAAGATAACACTGTATACTGTGGAAGCAGTACCTTCAATTTGGGTACAAGGGCAATATTGTCATTGGCTTACATATTCGCATGATAAATTACGGGCTGCAATTACAAAACATGAAGCTTTAAATACATGCTGGCCTAGCTATAAAATTAGAAATTTTAGAAATTCTACTTTTAGTAAGTTTTTATATTTAAAATTAATATATTCAGTTTTTTTTAATGTAATTATATAAAACAAATACTCAAAAAACAGCAAGAATAATTTCTTATTTTTTAGATGATTATTTAAAAGCACGCTCAAAATCATGTACTGCTGAATTCACTAGTGATTTAAATTCTGAAGCAGAATATGCTACTACAAGGAAAAGAATTCAAAAAAGAATATATTCATCTTCATCAAAAGAGGACTTGGAAGCTTCATCATTACTAGCGGCTCCAATAATAAAAAACAAAGATGAAAAACACAGAAATGATAAAGAAAATTTTAAACCAGCTGATAAGCTACTAATCAGGTTTCCGTCATACAGCACAGAGGATACAGGTAGCTATACATATTTATAACACTTCATAACATTTTGATTAATATCCAAATATTTATTATTTTTGTAGTACATCTAACAATCCAAATAACATCTGATTATATAGGTAAGAAATATTTTTATTCATAAGAGAAGCAATGTGATACTTTTTTTTTTAAATAAAAATAAAAATATTCATAAACATGTACCAAAATATTCATAAACATGTATAAAAAATAAACATGTACCAAATGAATAACCATGCATTTCTGTCAATCTTCAAATTTACCATTTTGACGACCAGGATGCAATAGGACTTGACTATAATGTTATATTTGAGATAGGGACAATTAATGAGGGTGTTAATGTATTGAAAAGGACTGGTCGAAACGTATACTTGTGTACTGTACTATATTGTACATCCATGTAATTTTAATTTTCACATTAAAATCTAGTGTTGGCTCATAAAGGCTTATTGAGAGTGTTGTTTGGTTTTTTTTTAAATATTTTTTGTCATGACTTCATAATATTGTATGCTGTATGGGTTATTTAAAATTTATTATACATTTATACCATATGATAGAAAACTATTGTATGTACTTAATAAATTTTTAACAATTATCTAATTTTTTGTAATATTAAAGTATATAATATTTTATAATCTTAAGA
>NW_017257845.1:26748-27535 GCF_001594055.1 Mycetomoellerius zeteki | reverse complement strand
GAAATCGTGGAGTCCACCGGACGTAACATAGGAATTACAGATTAAATGCATTTCGCGATGTCGAAACGTGCTAATGTAAAATTGCTAAGTGCTAACGTTTAAAGTTATTTATATCGATACCCGCTAATAATCGTCTCGTTAGTGTTAGTAAGGTTTCGCGAGGCTTTGAGGATATGTTGCTAAGAGTTGTGAGAAAAGATGCAGAGGATTGAGTCGGATTTTGTAAGGTTTTAGAAACAACACGTGGCTTACGCTTTGTACGACTCAGCGGGAGCCGTCGACAACTTGACCCGCACAGTCGGAACTCTGGAACACGAGAGAGCGTAGGAGGCCTTGGTCCCAAAGGATTAGGCGTCCCACGCCCCCACTCCCGGCGCTGTTGCGCAACGGGAATGGCAACCTGCCTTAAGGCAGGTTCTCTGCGCGGCGACTCAACGTTGCATCGTGTGGAGACGGCGTGTCACGTTACGCTCGAGCCAGTGATTATCGTGCGATAGAAGTGAAAAGGAAAAGTCACTAGAATGCGAACGTAACAGTGGGTTCGACCTATAAATATACTTCAAAGTGACCATGAAGAATTCTTTGAATTATATAGAATGTGGCCCGAGCAATTTAATTTCCTAGTAAATTTGCTTCATCCTCATCTAAAAAAAACAGTATTCGAGCTTCTCTTCCTACAGAGTTGCGCCTTGCTGTCACTTTGATGTAAGTAAAAATTTTACATTTTAATTTAATTTTATTTTCTTCGAAGTAATTTTATCATGATTATTATATATATATATATATA
>NW_017257845.1:21108-24073 GCF_001594055.1 Mycetomoellerius zeteki | reverse complement strand
TGGTCAAGCTCAAGCTCCATGGCAACATGATTACACTTTTAGAGGGGCTATTATCAATCCTCCTCATTAATATAATTTCTAACTTTAATATATAAATAGAAAATACTTATTACAGCAAAGAATATACTATTACAAATTAAGTAAAAAAGATGTTTATATATAAATAAAATATATTCATATATATATATTAGGCATTATTTCAGAAAAGTGTGACGAAAAATGCCTCCTCCATTGTCCTTCTCTAATGCTACCATCTTCTTCCTCGATATCAATTAAATTTGTTGTATAATGCTGACGATTGTTCATATTTTCTTGTTCTTCCGCAATCATATGTAAAAAAATATTGTATAAGCAATAAATATAATAATAGAAATCTATTAAAAGTTTATTGTTCCTTTTTTATTTCTTACATTTCAAGCAGTCTTATAATCTTTCAACGTACTATTCATATTGCTCGGTCGAAAACAGAGAACCTTTAACTTAAACCTTAAAAGCTATAGCTGTACATATTTTGAATTTATAAGTTGGAGTATTTCTACCATACATTCAAGACGCTTTTCTTCAGGTACAGATTTAAGAGCATATGCAATGACAATTGAGACTGGATCATTCACGGTTGATTGTGAAGATTGATTACAATTGTATTGATTGGAATTTGTCAAGGATTCTTCTATTTTTTGAGCGACAGAAGTCAAGGCTGTTGATTGCCTGGTCATAGCTTGTACAAATAGTTCATCCTCTTTCTTCTTGCGTTTAGCGTAGTTATCTGGTTCAGGAATAGTTCTTTTTGTTGACAACTTCTGTATCGATTTCAGCTATCCTAACCTCAACGTCACATGCAAACATATCAACTAATTTATATGCATCTTACCTGACATTCTTTGTGACAAACAAGATCCAATGCTCTCCCAAGCTAAGTCTTTACAAAAATCTTTACCAGCATATTCTTTCCAGTTTTTCGCATACAGAGCGGGATTCGCTTGGATCAAAGTGATAAGCTCTTGTTATAATAAAACATCGTGTTCGTTGTCATCATCCTCTACGCTATTTATTATATTATCATCTTCGTCAGACATCGCGCTATTTTAATATCGGATATCCAGAAACTGCGTATCAAATTCACTGATGAAAATTCGCTGAGAATCGCTGTCAAAGTAACGCAAGACGTTTATCGTAAGCCGTAGGCAGTACCGAAATGGAAATAATCCATTTCACTTACGGCTACTGTTACAAGTTGCGATCTCCTTTACTGTCTACTGTTACGGTCTAAAATTTTCCATTGTAGACGGACCTTTACACGTGCTCGAAGTTGTAATCGTAACGGAAAAAGAAGAAAATTTTTCTTTTCCAATACATTCGTTTTCTTCATATGCCTTGTGAAACATTTCAATAAAGCTCACAATGAATCGACCTTCTCTCGAAGATCTAACTTTACCACAACTTCAAGAGGAACTTACACAGAATGGTCTTCGACCTTTAAAAACTCGTGCAAGATGCTTCGAAGCCTTACTAGCTCATTATGAAAAATGCGCTCCTTCAAATCTAATTCCGCTAGGAGATACACCAGGAACTTCCACAAGTCTAACCACAGATACACAAAGGCAGACATCAATCAATATTAATTCTTCAACTAATGCTGGTCAAGCTGCAACATCTCCGGAAATTTCTCATCAATTGCTCGTTGGCCTTATGGAACAAATGAAACAACAACAAATGTTACTTACTCAACTAATGAATCTAAACATTAACAATCACAGGTATCAACACATAGTGTAACAACTCAGCCTACACCATATCTAAATAACACTACACTCCCAATAATTCAAGTGGTGGTGGCGGTGGTGGTAATATTCCTTTCGCAGGCGTAACTAATGCGCAGGCTTTTACGTTGTTAGCAACGTAGATCCCAGTTTTCCACGGATCAGAAAACGAAGACATAGAATTATGGATTCAAAAGGTGGACAACATTGCTCGTGTTCATGAAGTTAACGATAAGGTAACACTATTAACTGCTTCTCAAAAATTACAAAAGCATGCTCGGGACTGATACGACATGGAAGCTGGTCTTGTTAACGAGTCTTGGACCTCTTTCAAAAATTCAATCTTAAGTAGATTTCGTGTGGACACCTTTCCACGTATTAATGCAAAGAATCGAAGCTAGAAAATGGAATTTCAATAAAGAAACCTTCCAAGAGTATGCTCTTCACAAAATTAAACTCATGCATAGACTACAAGAGTCTGAAAGAAACAAAATTCAATTACTGATCAACGGAATTAATAGTGCTTCCCTTAGAGCTTCTGCTGCTGTCTTAGAAGCCGACACGTTAGATGAATTTCTTTTCAAAATACAAAAAGTAACAAGTTCTTTCACTGTCAACTTCAGAAAATCACCTACTTCCAAGAAAAGAGTACACAAAGTCAGCACCGACCTCTCCTTTAAAAAGTACTTCATCTTCTTTATCAAAAGAATCTGTTCTTAGAAATTCTTTTTCGACATCATCAAAGGAACCTCATTCAAAGGAAAATGAAATCATCAGTTATGCTTATTACAAGATTCCGGGTCATATCAAGAAAGACTGCTACAAATTTAAACGCAAGGAAAAATTACAATCCAAGTTACCGGCTCAAGTTTCCAGCCCAGCTACTGTGAAGGACGAACCAAATGATACTACGTCAACGGTTGGCTGTGTTGACAACGAATCTCTGGTGAAATTGGAAATAAAAGACTCGGTGATTAAGATAAACTCTTTTAACGGTGTTAACTGTAAGTTATTTGCTCTTATAGATACAGGTAGTCATGTTTCTTTTATCAAACCTTCTATTTATAAAGCATTTTATGATCAACAAATTCCTAATAATAATCCTATAAAAGGAAATCTTAAAGCGTCAAATAATACGAATATAGAGATTATCGGTTCAATCCAAACTAAAATCTGGAGACACGGTAGTGTCTCGGCGCTAAGCC
>NW_017257845.1:20001-20211 GCF_001594055.1 Mycetomoellerius zeteki | reverse complement strand
CGCCATCGACGAAGTGGGTGTCTAAGTGTTCGCCGTCGGGGAAATGAATGTCTAGGTATTCGCCGTCGAGGAAGTGGGTGTCTAGGTTATAGTATATCGATATATCATAAAACCTAATATCATAAAACCTAAATGATAAGTGGGTGCTTCCTATTTGATGACACAAATCGACACAAGTTGATACAAGTGTTGTTCTATCTTTGTCACTCT
>NW_017257845.1:2163-18139 GCF_001594055.1 Mycetomoellerius zeteki | reverse complement strand
TAGAATTTAACTTGGCGTCACAGTTGTTGATATCAAATCGTTTGTAAATACAAATAATACATATTAGATTAATATTCATTATTTAATTTGGCTATCAAATCTTTTTTACGAATAATACATAAAATTTTGATAAATTTAATTAAATTAACAGAATTTAACTTGGCGCCACAATTGTTGATATCAAATCTTTTATACAGATGAAACATATATATCATTAGATTTAGTAAATTTTGTGATATTAAATTAACAGAATTTAACTTGGCGCCACAATTGTTGATATCAAATCTTTTATACAGATGATACATATATCATTAGATTTAGTAAATTTTGTGATATAATTTTCATGTAATAATTTTTGAAGGGGAATAAAGCGATTATAACTTGGGTTGGAATGTATCATACACAAAGAATTTCATCAAACAGCAAACGCAATTAGTCATCAGTTCCACGGCCGATTAAGTAATTGATGTTGGTGAAACCAAATGGTGGTGTCCATACGAGAAGCACGCTTAGCGCTTTTTTTACCTTTTTTTTAAAAATTAGTCTTACCTTACTGCCCAATAATGAAACAATTGCAAATTTTCTAATTTTAGATAATGATGCTTGGTCTACGCACATTGTCCTTGGCCGAGATTTTCTCGTCGCCAATAATTTAATGTTAATATACAATCCTTCAAATGATAACAAATTGTCTCTTCTCAAAGAAGAGGCTTCAGCTGAAATTCTCGATATTCCCGATAATTTAGTTAAACCTTGATCAAACGCCAAGACAGATTTTGGCTCAGAAATTGATAAAAAATTAATTGCTGTTCTGGATAAAGTCGACAAAACTGCGGTTAATATTGTAAACGATAATTATTGTGTAAAAGTCAAATTAAAAGATGAATCTGTATATGCATATGCGCCTAGACGTTTTGCTTGCGCAGAGTGATTACAGATTAGAGATATTGTTGATGATCTCATAAAACGTGATATTGTACAAATAAGTAATTCGCTTTACTGCGCTAGAGTTGTTCCGGTGATAAAAAAGAACGGCTCATTAAGACTTTGTATCGATCTGAGACCTCTTAATGATCGAGTAGTAAAACAAAAATATCCTTTCCCTTTCATAGAAGATTGCATCGCAAGACTGAGTGACAAAACTATATTTACATTATTAGATCTCAAAGACGGTTTCCATCTAATCAAAATTCATTTTGGTCATACTCAATATTTTTCTTTTGCTACTCCCAATGGTCAATTTAAATACAAAAAATTACCCTTCGAATATTATGAAGCACCAGCTGAGTTCCAAAAGCGCCTTATACAAATTCTCCAACCATTAATTCGTGAAGATAAAGTTATTAATAACTTTGACGATATTCTTATTCCATCATATACTATAGAAGAAAATTTGAATACTTTAGAACAAGTCCTATTATTACTCAAATCATATCAATTCACTCTAAATTTTGACAAATGTGAATTTTTAAAAAATAATATTGTTTACCTCGGATATAAAATTTCAACAGAAGGAATATCTATTAATGAAAGACATGTCGAGGCTGTTAAACGATTTCCAGTTCCTACTAAAGTGGTCAAGTTACAAAGATTTTTAGGCCTCACTAATTACTTTCGAAAATTTATACAAGATTACGCTCATAAAGCTAAACCATTACACAACTTATTAAGAAAATCCGTTAATTTTAAATTTAATTCTGATTGCATTCAAGCCTTTAATCTGTTAAAATCGGAATTAAGTACCCTACCAACTTTAAAACTATATAATCCACATTTAGAAACTGAGCTTCATACAGATGCTAGTGCCATCGCTCTTGGCGCCATTTTATTACAAAAACACGCAGGTGCATGGGCTTCAGTAGCATACTACAGCCAAGCCATTCTTATGAATTAGAAATGTTGGCAGTTGTTAAATCTATAGAACGTTTTCATATCTATTTATATGGTCTAGATTTTACAGTAATAATCGATTGTCATGCTTTAGTATATGCTATGAATAAAGCTCATTTAAATCCTCGAATTGCACGTTGGACTTTACGTCTACAAAATTATCGCTTTAAAGTCGTTCATCGTAAAGGAGAGAAAATGGCTCATGTAGATGCCCTTAGTAGAATAGTAGCTGCTGTGGACATTATGCCTTTAGAAAAAGAGCTACAATTTAGACAACTCTCGGACTCCCACATTAAAGAAATAGCTTCTAAACTTGAAACTTCGGATCTCAAAAAATTTACTTTAATTGATGGTCTAGTTTATAGAAAATGTCTAGATAATCCACGTTTTGTAGCGCCAGAATCGATGACACATGGTCTAATTAAGTCACATCATGACGACTTAGCGCACTGTGGTGCAGAAAAAACTGTTCAAAGTTTAGGGACTACATATTGGTTTCCATCTATGCGTAAAAAAGTTAATCAATATATCGATAATTGTGTTACATGCTTATTTATCAATCCTTCCTCCCATTCCAGAGAGGGCGAACTGCAAATAATTAAAACACCAGAAACACCTTTCAAAATCGTCCATATAGATCATTTCGGTCCTTTAATAGAATCAGTAGATGGTTATAAACATATTTTAATTCTAGTAGATTCTTTTTCTAGATATACTTGGTTATTTCCAACTAAAACTATATTTCCAACTAATACAAAAGAAGTTATTCGACATCTTACATATTTGTTTAATATTTTTAGCAATCCGGCAGAAATTGTTTCAGATAGAGGCACTTTCTTCACTTCTAAAGATTTTGCTGAATTCGTTTCATTTCGTAACATATATCATAGACAAGTTGCTGTAGCAGCGCCATGGTCTAACGGTCTGGTAGAAAGGATCAACCGATTTCTTAAATCTTGTCTACGCAAAATTACAGAAGACCAAACTTCCTGGTCTACAAATTTAAATATTATACAATATGTTATTAATAACACCTATCATACAGCTTTAAAAACGACACCCTCAAAGTTATTTCTTGGTTATGAACAGCGTAATCATGCTGATAGTGGTTTAATTGAAACCTTAAATTCTATAGCTCAATCTATCTTACCGCTGGAAGAACAGCGTAGCTTAGATCAAAAAATAGCTTTAGAGGCGTCTGATAAAATTCGTCAATATAATAAGATATATTATGATAAGCATCATAAAACTCCTCGAAAATATAAAGAAGGCGACCATGTTTTAATTCGTGATTCCGTGATCAAACCAGGAGAAGATAGAAAACTCAAATTACCATTTAAAGGTCCATACTTGGTAGCCAAAGCTCTTAATAAAAACAGATACGTAATAAAAGATATTCCAGGCTACAACATCTCACCCAGACCATATAACGCCATCTTATCTCCAGATCGTATTAAACCTTGGATTAAGCCAATAATACCTATTTAAGTTTAATGTTAATTTAGCTTTAAGTTTATTTCTTAAAAATAATTACTAATACTCTTTAAATTTTATAAGCTTCATCATAAAATTATATTATGCGTTTATATGTTAAGTTTTAAGGTCAAGCCTATCAGTATTATTATTTGTTTACAAATTTTAAATATTTTGTTTGCTTAACTAATTGTAACGTTCGAGACGAACGATGTTTCAGGCTGGCCGAAGCTGTAAGAGATTTACTAGGTTAAGGTTAGATTCCCGTCCTTGGCGCGCTAGTTGTAGATGGCGTAGCTATCGGTAATGCGCATGTGTATAACGAGCTGTGTTGTTATTGGTCTTTCAGACCACGTGATAGTCGCGGATTAGCGTTTGCTCGCTTATGCGATCGGATTGGCGGAGAGTGCCCGGCAGGGTGCAGTAGTATGCAAGGAGAGACGGAAGAGGAGGACAACTGTAACAGTTAGAGTTGGAACCTCGTGGCGACGACACGTAGAGTCGGAATAAAACTATTATTATACCAAGTACGAGAGCCCATTATCTTGGCCCTTCCTTAAGCTAATCCTTAGCTCGTCTAGATAATCCTGTCCTGACATTCGGAGATTATCCCTACGATCCCGAGAGACGTCACTTCGACGTTATCTTTCGGATCTTGATCTTTTCCTTCAAGGAGATCCTTTCTCCTTTCGAGACTTACGGCGCTCATTCAAATTTCCTCACCGCGCCTTACACTATCGACAAAGCCATCAATATAAAAATAAAGACGCCGAGCGACAGACGAAACCTTCGACTCCAAAATGCCTAAAATGCGATAGAACGGGACATTACGCACGCGATTGTCGTAGTCGATTTCCGCTGCAAAAACCCGAGCGAAATCCGCGAGTAAATGCCATAAATAAATACTGCAAATACTGCAAGAAGACCGGACACGTGCGCCACGAATGTTGGTCGTTGCACGGCAGGCCCGCGAGAGAACGCTACGCCACTGGAGAAAAACGTCAATCAAACTACCCAATGAAACTCTAACCATAAACGCAGTAGTAAAAAGGAAGATCGCCAAGAGACTTCAGAATCACACAACAGCGACGATGACAAGGGAAATTCATCTCGTAAAGCGCGTACCGCAGCCGAGTATCGTGTTACCCATGTGAAGCGAGAAACAATCAGAGAAATAGGTCTCGACTTAGTGACATTACCCGCGAAGCAGAGAGGGGAAAAATTGACTACTTATTCGACACAGGCGCGACTATTTCTCCAATAAAATTGAAAACACTAAAGGGGACGACAATTATCTTCGAAAACAAAACCAAACTTACTGGAATCACTGGTCATACCTTTACAACACTAGGAAAAACCTACGTGACAATACAAATACGAGACGGTGCGATCAAACATCCTTTCTATGTCGTAAAAGATGACGAAGCCATGGAATATGACGGTATACTAGGAGCCGATTTTATCAAAAAACATATTACTACGTGTGACTACCGTAATAAATGAATTCAGATATGAAAGTCAACTTTCAGATATCCATTTAAGCGAATAACGCTAAAACCGCGAAGCGAAACCATTGTACAAGTCACAGTCGATTGAAATAAGATCGGCGTGACACAACCAGAAGAACCGTCGCCAGGGATCTTCATCGGGTGCTGCCTAGTAGAGCCCCGCGATTACACATGCCCCGTGAGCATTCTAAATACTACGGAGAGCATGACGGAAATACAAGTGCCATAAGTAATTATGGAAGAATTTGCAAACGAACCTAGCGAAAAACTAACAATAAGCGCCGCGAAACTAAGTGAGCGACTTGAAGAACCACGCAAAGAAAGAATTAAGCAATTAATACAGACCGCGTATTTAAATCGCGAGGAGAAAGAAACATTATTGCATGTATGCGAAGAATATAACGACGTGTTTCATTTAGAGAAAGAACCACTGACGTGTACGAGTGTCGTATCGCACGACGCGCGCTGACTCCGCGACTGTAAACGTACGACCATACCACCTACCCGAGAAGCATAAAAAAGAAGTGAATAAACAAATACATGAAATGCTGGGACACGGGATAATATAACCCAGTAATAGTCAATGGAGTGCACCTTTTCTAGTAGTTCCGAAAAAGGCCGACGCATTCGGAAAACTGAGGCTACGAATCGTAATCGATTTTCGAAAACTAAACGATCTAGCAATCGGAGATTCATTTCCTATCCCTAACATAACGGATATACTCGACCAATTAAGAAATGCCAAGTATTTCACGACACTAGACTCGCGTCCGGTTATCACCAGATACCTATGGTGGATCGAGATAAAGGGAAGACAGCCTTCTCTACGTCTTACAGGCATTACGAATTTAATCGAATGCCGTTTGGACTAAAAAACGCATCCGCGACATTCCAACGACTAATGAATACTATTCTGACAGGAATGCAGGGACTAAAATGTCTCGTATACTTAAACGATATTGTTATATATGGACCAAGTTTAGTAGAACACAATAAACGGTTGACAGAAGTACTCAAAAGGTTACGCAAGAACGACCTTAAAGTTACGACCTGAAAAGTGTGCCTTTCTACGAAAAGAAGTAATTTATTTAGGACACATTATCACCAAGCAAGGAATCCTGCCCGACCCATCAAAACTAGAAGCCATATGCAAATTTCCAGCACCAAAAAGGGTAAAGGATATACAATCGTTTATAGGACTTGCTGGATACTATCGTAAATTCATTAAAGATTTCTTGAAAGTAACTAAGCCTCTAACAAAGTTAACAAGAAAAAACGAAACATTTGTATGGTCTTCAGAGCAACAGAATGCATTTGAAGAATTAAAAAATAGATTAACGTCCGCTCCAGTGCTAAGTTATCCAAACTTCGAGCAGGAGTTCATCGTCACCACAGACGCATCACATTACGCCGTCGGCGCCGTATTATCTCAAGGTACGGTAGGTCAGGACCGCTCGATCGCGTACGCTAGCCGTGTATTATCGCGAGCGGAATTGAATTATAATACAACAGAAAAGGAATTATTCGCGATAGTCTGGGCCATCAAACATTTTAGACTGTACTTATACGGAACAAAATTTAAAATACACACTATAAACCATTGAAATGACTGTTTAATATAAATGATCCCGGCTCGCGACTGATCCGCTGGAGATTAAAACTAGAGAAGTATGATTATGAAATAGTTCACAAATCGGGAAAAGCTAACGCAAACGCTGATGCGTTAAGCAGAAGCGTAGCTGCAAACATCTGCAACATAAATAAAGAAGAAGGAGACCACGCTGGAAGAAATTACAACGAGGAAGAAAAGCAGAAGATACTCTACGAATACCACGATGCGCCCACAGGAGAACATCAAGGAGTCGAACGCACCTTGAATAGAATTCGTATGTACCACACGTGGCCAGGAATAACGAAGGATGTCGAAAAATACATCGCGAAATGTGAGTACTGTCAAAAAAACAAATTAAAAAGAAAAATTAAGGCACCACTAGTAATAACAGAAACACCCGATAAATCATTCGAAAAATGCGCCCTAGATATAGTAGGACCGCTAACTGTGACGGACATGGGAAATAAATACATTTTTTTTCTAACCTTTCAAGACTGCTTAACCAAATTTAGTAAAGCAATACCGATCTCTAATCAAGAAGCAGCAACCATCGCGAAGGAATTCATAACCAAAATCGTCCTTGAACACGGAATACCAGAAAAAGTACTGACCAATCAAGGGACTAACTTCGTTAGTGAAATGTTTAAAAACGTGTGCCGATTATTAAAGATAGAAAAAATACAAACAACTGCCTATCATCCGGAAAGCAACGGAGCTCTCGAACGAACGCATTGGACGCTAATCGAATACCTTCGTCACTACATTAACGAAGACCAAACAAATTGGGACGAGTGGATACCGTATGCGATTTTTACATTTAACACTATACCGCATACGGCAACGAGATATACACCATTCGAGCTAGTTTATGGGTATCAGGCTACCCTACCATCGGCTCTATCCACCCCCCCAAAACCTACGTACACCTACGACGATTACGCGCAAGAGTTAAAGGAACGGTTGCGAGCAGCAAATCAGACAGCAAAACAACATTTACAAGAAGAAAAACAAAAGGCAAAGGTCTATCATGATAGGAAAACAAAGGAAACCTATTTTAAGATAGGAGACAAAGGGCTACTCTACGATGAAACGCTACGCCGTGGACGATCAAAAAAACTAGACGCGCTATGGACAGGACCATACGTTATCCTAGAGAAAAATTCCGACGTTAACTATACGTTAAAAATAGGACGGAAAAAAGTAATAACGCACGTAAACCGCCTTAAACTTAAGAAAAAAAGAAAAAGGGGGCACTCACCAAAAAAGATGGAAGCAGCTCCACGACACCAATTATCCATTACTAATAACTAAACACTACACTACTACTACTTTAAAAAAAAAACGACCACCCACTTATAATCTACTCGGGGGAAGCCTCCGAGTCTGCCGAGAGATCCGAAATGTTAAACAAGGCAAACTCAGCATTCGACTCGTCGGTACTAGAGTCCAAACTAGAACTGGAATTGGAAGCCTCCTCCTCGTCGTCATCAGGTTCATCGGCGGATACGAGGAACTTCCCCGGCTTCATCAACACTCTCACCCTCTACACCACTTAACTCATCTTCCCCGATGGGAAAATACGGGGGAGAATCAGCCACGGGGGGATACACGAAATCCCCGTCCTTACATACGAAATCCGGAAGCGGATCTACGCCACCAAACATAGTGACAACTAACCAAGTACCGACTGATGTCACACAACTGAGGATCGTTGCAAACTTAAAGAAGCAAAGGATATAAAATGAACGATAAGCCATTAGCCGACCATATTAAATATGAAACTAAACAGATAAAGTATCATGAAGAATAAAAGATACTCCCGCGATACAGGTGCAACGCGAAACCGTGAGAACAGCATACGCAACATAAAAATAAGATAACTATCTAAATATAGACCGACGAACAATCAGAAATAATAATTAATTGCAGACTATTCTTCTGGGTGCATCCCGCCAATGGGCAGAATACCAACTTACCATTTAACATCGAGAGATTCATCCACCATCCGGGAATATATTTCGAAAAAATAGGAAAATTACACCAAGTAGAATCATCCTGGAAACTGGTCGTTAAAATAGATACCACTTCGCTCACGAGAAGGTTAACACAACTGCAAGAGTATGTGCAAAAAACAAAAAATTTATGCCAACTCATCGCGTTCACGGATAAAGAAACCTGCCAAAGCCTTAACATCATACAACGGGAATACGAAAAAGCAAGTCGCCTAGTAATAAGAATAACGACGACGTATAAATCACAAAAAATCCAAAGAAGATGGTTAATTGACGGAGTAGGCTCACTTACAAAAACACTGTTTGGTATTATGAACGCAAATGACGAAAAATTAATAAATGAACAACTGACAATACTACAGGACACAAAACAAGCGACGCAACACGCGGCACGGAATCAAATAAAAATACTGCAAGCTACCATAGCCCACATAGACCTCACTGGAAAAGAAATACAGACAAACGAATACCTTCTTGCAAACGTAACTAAAAAATTACGAGAACAATTAGTAGCGAACGAACATCGCATGAGTATACAGGAACACTTCCTTATAATTACCACAATATTATCCGATCTAATACGCGACGTAAATGATATTTTAGAGTATTTAGTCGCCATATAAAAGAAAGTATATTAAACCCTCGATTAGCACCCATACGACATATCATAGAAAATCTTAGAGATGCGAGTTTACAATTACCGGAAGGACTTTACTTTCCATTCCGGATAAAAGAAGAAGAATGGTCAAAAATAGAAAAAATAGCCACTATCAGCGCATATTGCGATGTCAAAAATATATACACCATTCTAAGATTTCCTCTGATATCAACACCTAAGTACATAATACTAAATATACTGCCATTCCCCGCACGGGATCATAAAGACATATTCACATTTGTAGAAATACGCAATCCGTTAATAGCAGTTAATATAGAAGGACACACTTATATAATACTCTCGCAAGGAGAAATACAAAAATGTACGTACAATAATCGAGACAGAATATTTATGTCCACAAAACTTTCCGGTACATCGCGTAAACACCGACCCAATTTGCGAAATTGAAATCTATTTAGAAATAAGACAATATTATAAAAACTGTAATATAAGAAGCATGACAGCGAATCGTACCACATGGATACCATTAAATAATCCGCATACTTGGTTGTACTCAGCACCAACAAAACAAAATATTATAATTTATTGTAAAGACCACGGAGAAATAAAGGAAACAATTGAAAATACAGGCAGAATTATACTAGAAAACAATTGCAAGCTAACAACATCAGATACTATAATAAAATCACAAAAAACACTGCATGGAGCAACATTAGAGGCATACTTGCCAGAATATAATATTTCCTCGCTATACAATTTAAAGGAAAAGACTAGTGCAGAATAACAAATAAAAATAAAAAACATTATAGAAAAACTCTTAGAACTAAAAAACTTAGAAGAAAAATTAAATAAGACAAAAGATGATCTTCAAAAAGACACAGGCCCATCCTTTCAATTAAAACACTTTATTTATCCAATGGCAACAAGTGGATCCACTATGTTAATAGTATTAATAGTAATAGTAATCATAATAATAATATATGTATCTCAAAAAAAGAAACAGGACAAATCCAAGAAACGTGTAACAATAGATCCAGATACACTAAATGAATTTTATCTTCCTAGATCTATCTTAAAACGAACTCAGAGTACACGTTTCTAAAAGGATCAAGCGAAAAACTCTGTTCCTCCGTTTTTCTTTTTTAACGGGGGAGGAGTGTTATAGCCCCGATTGCTACCACGAATTAGTCCTGCATTTCGGCATGGCAACAGGCTTACGGAAATGCAAAACTATTATCAAAAAGCAACCTTTGCATTTCGGCATGACAACGACACGCGGAAATGCAAGGCTGAATTTAACAGCGCGTGCGGAGTAAAATTGCACACGCGCCGAACAATTCCCGTGACCGTACGATTATTAAATATATTACAGTATAATTGGCTCGTTGCCCTTCTTTTATTTATTGATTTATTCTAATTGAGACACATTAACAATTATTTTATATACGCGGGCGAGACGATAATTTTTACTTCTCATTTTCATTTATTAAAACTCATTTTGGTTTAGATGTGTACGAATCTATTAAGAAATTCTGTAATTTAATTAAACTAAATGTAAAGATTAGAGTACGTATTAAATTTTTAAAATCATGTATTAAATACAATTTAGAGTACTTCCGCACATTTATACAGATTTACTGAGAGAGATGAACAATCTTTCTTTTTATAATAATTATTCTTACAATAGACTAAAAATAAGACAAATGAACAATGCGTTTTCTTCTCGGCGTCTAACTTACATCATGACAATTTAAGAATTGTGAAAAGTGAGATGAAATCACCTTTAAGATATTTTAAATATGGACCGCATACTGGACATTATAATGTGACCGAAAATTTCCGATAATTTATGTAATAATGTTTTGTTGTTTTACATTGAAAATGACCCGATCGGTGTCGAAACGTTTGTATATGTACGATTATTAAATATCTTACAGTATAATTGGCTCGTTGACCTTCTTTCATTTATTGATTTCTGCGTAATGGTCGGTGCAACGTGTACGCGTCTTGCGATTCGAGTCAGCGTACGACTTTTCTCCGTGAAAAATTCGGTTTAACAGTACGAGTTAGATTATTCACCGCTGAATATCCCGCATAATGCGACGGATCGTAGTATAATTTTTCAAACGTTATCGTTATTTTAGTTTTTTCCAACCGAGTAACCGATTTTTTCTCGTCTGTGAAGATACGGAGGTATTAGTTTTTCATGTACGTGGAAGAAATGGCGAGCGCTCGTCGTCTGTTTCCTCTTCTTCTTTGCGATTTTTTTGTTTTTCTCTTTCCTCGTGCTCTCGATACAATCGACGCGGAACTCGTGTTTTCGATATAAAAGGCGTGTGTTACATCCCAGGGTTCGACCGACGAATAACGGGAGATCCAAACAAACCCGAGATTACTAGTGGGTACGAGAGGTGCGATTTCGCGTCTGCGGGAATACTGAATTAAGAATATGTTCAATTTATTAATTTTGAGTTTACTAGAGTTGTGCGTTCGACACGGCGACGATAGTCGATTCCCCAGGTCCAAGATGTATCTCCCGTCCTGCCCAAATAATTGAGGAACTTCTCCAGAATTTCAGGGCAATCGCGGCAACTCGCGAAATTGCGCACAGAGGCCAACGACACGGAGCATTCGTTGCAGGTCTCGAATCTTTCGGGAAAGCCTAAATGGATGTAGTGTCGCAGTACTCTTAGGTAGTTCTGTTTTTCATCGGCAGGCAAAGAGGAGTAACACTTGGGACATTTAGTCTCGCTATTTTCTGTATGGTGAAAGAATAATGAAGACACGCAACATGCACTACGTATCCATGCTGTGTAAGGTTTCTAACAGACGGATGTCGATAGATGGACGCGAGCGTGGATGAGTCGGACACATGCTACGCGGAGACGGGATTCGCGGCCCGCAGTAATCGAAATGTGGTAAGGTGATCTTACCTTGCGATGAAGTTTGTCGGTGGCTGTGACACGCGGATTGGCTAGTGTGTGGGGCCCCAGACTTTTCGCTGTCCTAGACTCGGCGCCGAATTCGTCCTTGTAACACGTAGCACTCGTGTGCACAACAGTCTAAATTCGCTAATTAATTTATCATTAATACGAATTTGAATGTACGGGAGCGATTGAGGAGGGTTTTCGTAGAGAAAGTTCACTCGGATTCAATTAGTAGGAATTTATTAATTATAATTCGCCCAAAACAGAAATTAGACTTACAGTTAGGATAATACATGTATATAAAAAAAAGAAAAAGAAATTAGACTTATGCCCGTTTCCACCAATGTATAATAGATTAACTTTAATTTCTGTTCAACTTACTCTTCATCTTTTTCTAGTTCTAAAGATTAAAAAAAGATAAAGAGTAAGTTGAACCAAGATCAAAATTAATCTACATTGGTGAAAACGGGCATTAGTATTAGGTTTAGAATTACTTAAGCTTAGAATTTGAATTGGATTTAGTAAAAGAAGGAAATGGAAACAATTTCCTTTCGCGCGCAGTGTTCTAAATTAGAGAGACGTTTTTTTGCTGACGGAAAGGGACTTGGAAAAACTTTACCCGAGGGCGTCTTTGGCACGGAGTCCAAAACTCTGTTCTTATTACTGACTGTAACTCATCTCTAGTGCCCTGAGAGCGTTTTTGGAAGAAGTCCCCCTCCATCGTTGCTCTGCTAAGTGGTGTGGTGGGGAAGGCGTCAGGTACGGCCCTGGAGGTCTCGTATACTACGCCAATCTACAAGTGGCGAAAAGTTCGTGGTTTGTCCTAGGGTGATTTGGACAAAATTTGATAATGCCGCAGACGTGACACGTGGAACTCGCACGAGGTTGAGGTTTTACGCTGTTTAGAGTAACACCGTGCGTGGACAATAATCTTTTATTTCTCACTAGTGCAGAAGATATGTTCAGCGCACAAAGTAATCGCGCAAACTGATTTCTACCCGTTGCTTTCACAGTTTTTCTCTCGCGCATCGCGTCGTTTATCAAGTCAGTGATATTAGAATCTTTCACGACGTTACCTTCTATAGTCACGATTCCGCGCTCGTTCCAGTTAATTCTACCAGGCACAGCTTTTTGAAGCAAATGTTTCAGCAGTAATCGCGCATGTTTACGATAAGATTTCGGTACGCTTTCCACTATTTTTTCAATGCTTTTCATCCCATGATTATGTTCACTCGAAATTCCGAAATTTTTCGTAATATTGGCATTACTGATGGAATGAGATGACGGTATGTCGGATGTTTGCGTGAGATCGTGAAAAACGCCATCGTTCGTTGTCTCGTTATCATCGGAGTTATCATCTCGTGTAGCGTTGTCTTCTGTATTTACGTTTTCATTGCGTGCGTCTTTCTGCCTTCGCGTTTCTTGGACAAATCGTAGGTATCGCCATAATGTCTCTTTGTACATTTTCCATCTCTCGCTTTCGTCACGCGGCCAGTCAGAATTAAGAATACGGCTCATCTCCGCATCGAGCCGTGTTAGATGAGTTCCGGGAGTTTGCGTTGTATTATTAGTGCTCGTTGTGTTATCCGAATTTTGCGATACTGCGATTTCCTTTGATTCTCCGTCTGTGAATGATGTCGGAATCTGACGTAGCTGATCCTGCATTCTCTCGAGATTTTCCGTTGAAATTAAAATCATCTTTTTGGTCCTCTTCATAACGTTTTATCCCTACTATTTCGTTCCTTCGATAATTAGTGATAATAAGGTCGACAATATAGGTCCGATAATATAAGGTAAAAATTCGCCTCGCTGCACCAGCAGCTTTCTTTTATCCTTCCAATTTCCGCATTTTACAGCGATGCGGTGCAACGGTGTTTTGTATTTACTTAACCGTTTTTTTTTTCGGATTGTTCAAGTGAGACGTTTCCTTCGAGTGTATTAAAAATACATTCGCAAATACAACGAATAAGTTTTTCGTCCGCGTCACGTAGGAAGGTCGTACGTTGATTTCTGTTCAGATGATAGAGGGCAGCGAGAAGACAGGCGTTTCTTTTACCGATCGAATGCGTGGCTATTTTCGTCGCACTGCGTGATTTTTTGTCTTGTATCACACATACCACGTCTTTTATACGAGTCCGTTCCAAAATGATCTACGGGATACGTAAACGTAATGATTCGTATCTTCGGGAAAAATACACGTACGAAATCGATATTTGTCCGGAGTTGATTGTTTCAGATCAAGCAATAAATACCCGTGAGGCCTCGACGTAGCGTCGTAGTATGCCTCTTCTAGGAATTTCGGATCGTCGGGATAGACTTCACGCGCTAAATGACGAATTTGAGCGCGATCACGTGGATTTTTGAAAACGACGATGTAATTTGCGTTGAGCGATATATCGCGTTGGCCACGGCCTTGAT
This sequence comes from Mycetomoellerius zeteki, assembly GCF_001594055.1. Classification (NCBI taxonomy): domain Eukaryota; kingdom Metazoa; phylum Arthropoda; class Insecta; order Hymenoptera; family Formicidae; genus Mycetomoellerius; species Mycetomoellerius zeteki. The sequence continues at coordinate 3,680 of NW_017257845.1, read as the reverse complement.
GGAAGAGATTCTGCGAGATAAGAATAACACTGAGATTCTTGTGATGACTGCCTTTGGTAAAAAAATCCACGATTGCGTCGCTCGATTACGATTCTCTCATAAGATCTTCGATTATCACTAATTTCGGAGAAAGCGGATCGTTCGAGTAATCTTCCGAACGAGGTAAACTCTCGCGAAATTCAATTATATTTTTCTTTATCGCTGCTTTACTGCTGTCGCTTCCCCAGATCTGTTCTTCGTCCACTTTTTCACGTGTGTCGTATTTTAATTGACGATAGGCTTCTTGCTATTCCGCGTAATAAAACAAAACTCTCGAAACGCACGTCAAACATGAGGGACATGAGAAAACTCTTTACGAAAATCGTTTTCCCGCAACCGGTCGGTCCGCATACGATCGATGTCCAGGGATGTTTCCATCGCGCGTTTATTTTGCGAAATGAATAACGCGATTTCCGCGCGTGATGTTCTTCGTCCACTTTTTCACGTGTGTCGTATTTTAATTGACGATAGGCTTCTTGCTATTCCGCGTAATAAAACAAAACTCTCGAAACGCACGTCAAACATGAGGGACAAATATCGGAGAAAACTCTTTACGAAAATCCCCGCAACACCGGTCGGTCCGCATACGATCGATGTCCAGGGATGTTTCCATCGCGCGTTTATTTTGCGAAATGAATAACGCGATTTCCGCGCGTGACTTATCAACAGCAAAAAGAAAAAACGACGTTAATAATCACGAGAATACACGAAAAGAAACATTTAAGGAGTGGGGTAAAATAAGTTGATTCACGCGACGAAAGGCCCCACGCGACGGGCGCACGCTCGCGCCAGCGATAAGCCACTACTGCTGCGATGTCACAACGAAGGAAAAGCTTTTTGTAGAAATCGGGAAAGATTAGTTAGAATGATATAATAAATCGTCTCTTCTTGTTTTCTTCCAGTACAAAATATTTTTTATTCGATACTTTTTTAAAAAAGAGGAAAGGAGAAAAGGAAATATATATAATTTTAAATTTTTGTAGCTGATTATATTTTCGCTAACACTTATACAAAAAATTCAATTATTCAGAAATAGTATTTACATTTTTATATTACAATTAAGTATTTATATTTTTTATATTTTTACATTTTTACATTAAATTATTTAATAAACTTCTAATAACTAAAATGTTTTTTTGTGTAAAAAACTTATATTTTATTATTTACAAAAAACTTAAATTCAAAATATTAAACAATATCGCTGCTTATTTCGTGCTTATAAATAGAATACTTTATATTATTATAATTGACATAAGAATATAAATACTACATAATATTCTACACAATCGTTTCGAGTTACTTCTTCAATTTTAAAACGTAGAAATACAAATATTATTATCATTATTACAAGTTTTTTCTTACAATACTTAAATCACAGTATATACAGTAGCGCAACTCTCACGATTTCACCGTGGATAAAAATGAACTGCACATGCGCGAGCGGGGTATGTAACCAATCAGGGCACTTATATTCCATC